>NW_025534612.1:142500-174578 GCF_020615455.1 Coregonus clupeaformis | reverse complement strand
CAGAGGTGTGGACTCGAGTCATGTGACTTGGACTCGAGTCAGACTCGAAGTCATGAATTTGATGACTTCAGACTCGACTCGACAAAATGTACAAAGACTTGCAACTCGACTTGGACTTTAACATCAATGACTCGTGACTTCACTTGGACTTGCGCCTTATGACTCGAGAAGACTTGCTACTTCCCATGAAAACTGGGGAAAAAAATTTTCACACGGCCGCGCCGCTCTCCGTTTATCTGCATCTGTGAAAAAAATGTGCACCATCCACCTGTATGCATACAGAGAGCGCGCGCTGCCTGCACGTTATCCAATCACTGTAGTCCCACGTTGTTTTGATTCGACAGCATCTAAGCAGGCACATTGCAAGACAACCAATGAAGCACATCAAGCAACAACGCGCCAGTTGTCAAAATGATACCGAAGATAGTTTGGTTTGGCTATAAAAATTACGAGGTAGTCGACAAAAAACGCAGTTGCAATCTGCAAAACATGCGGATCGAAGATTACAGACGGAGCTGCCACAACGTCCAACTTTGTTCGACACCTGAAGTTGCACAAAGAAAGGTAAGTTTTGAACGAATGCTACGCACCTTATCGGATGTACCGTAACTTTACTAGCTAGCTGCTGCATATTTACTGTATCAACGAGACAAACGCACGTCTCCTTGCTGGTTCATGCTTACAAAAATATGGATTTTTGAACTGCTATTATATGGACATTCTAAAACGCTTTCGTGAAAAACGCTTAACGTTCTTTAATGTACTAAGACAGTGTTATTAAAAGACCAAACTCTGTAAATATCATATTAATAAAGTATACTATGTACAAAACATCAGATGAGCCCAGAATATGAACGCAAACACGTTTAATAACACGTTGCGTTTTCCTCCCATAGAAAACTATTATAAGAAAAGGCTTAACGTGTCTTAATATACTGAGACAGTAATATTAAAAGACCAAACTATAAATATCATATTAATAAAGTATACTAAATGTACAAAACATCAGATGAGGCCAGAATATGAACGTAAACACGTTTAACAACACGTTAAGTGTTTTCCTCCCATAGAAAACCATTATAAGAAAAGGCTTAACATGTCTTATGTAGGCTGCTATGTATTCTGGGCTCATCTGATGTTTTGTACATAGTATACTTTATTGATATGATATTTACTTAGTTTGGTCTTTTAATAACACTGTCTTAGTACATAAGACACGTTAAGCCTTTTCTTATAATGGTTTTCTATGGGAGGAAAACGCAACGTGTTATTAAACGTGTTTGCGCTCATATTCTGGGCTCATCTGATGTTTTGTACATAGTATGCTTTATTAATATGATATTTGCAGAGTTTGGTCTTATAATATTACTGTCTTAGTATATTAAGCATTAAGCAACGTTAAAGCGTTTTTCACGTTAAGCGTTTTAGAATTCAGTTTCAGAGTTGCTGGTGTGCTGCCTCATTGAGGTCGTTTATGTAATTTTGGTTAATCACAACTAAGCAGAACTGTCGTTGAAGACAAAATATCACAATTAAACAATGAATGCACCCCTTTCACAACTCGGATGTAGTTGGTGCATCCCTAAACCCATCCAAGTACAACAGGAAACATAGTAAGACGTATACATTGTAAAGAGGAAAATGATAACACAGTCACAGTAGATCCACCATTAGCCTTCCCTTTTCATATCATGCCCAAACAGCAGACAGCGCATGGACAGAGTGCTACCGTAGTCTACAGTAGGTCTGTGAGGCAGCGCACCACTGGGATATATACAGTATATAATAAAATAATAACGATTATAGTAGTAATGTTCAGAGATGCAATAGATTATTATAGTGCAGTTCTTAACTAATGGGAATATTGTTTAGCTTATTTTTGGTTTAATTTGGTTTACTTTAGTTATTTAATTTATTCAATTATTTTGTTTTTCTATACTTTTCATGCCAACTTGCCATGGCCCCCCTAGAACCCCCTCGCGGCACCCAAGGGTCCCCGTCCCCACTTTGAAAACCACTGCTATAAAGCATATGACTTCAGTTTCTTGAGGGAAAGGGCTTTCTTATGAATTTTGAAGCAGTGAAAATATTCTTAATATTGCATACACTGAAACTGAAATGTATTATCGTAAACCGTAGTGTACAATAGGCAATGAATATTAACACAACAACATTGATATGAGTAAAGAGTAGTTTCAAATACAACATGTGTGGCTGTAAAGGATTTTCTGACATCTGTTTCATATTCTTCTCTGTTACAGGTATGAAGAATACCAGATGAACAAAATCATCGTAGATTAACCACAACAGCCTTCAATCTCACAATTCCTTGACACTCGTGTAGGGCGTTACAGCCTGACCCACCCACAGCAGAAGGCCATCTCCAATGCGATACTGTCTGACTTGATTATTGATTGCAATTTCCCTCTGTCTATTGTGGAAAATAAGAGCTTTCGTCACTTTCTGGCTGTGCTGGACAGCAAGTATACCCCAGTATGTCGCCGAACGCTGACCACAAAAACAGAGAGCCTTGCTGAGGAGAGACGGTCAAAGTTAAAAACTCAATTGAGCAACACTGACCATGTTTCAGTCACTGTGGACATTTGGTCTGATCGAAAGATGAGGGGATTCCTTGGTGTCACTGTGCACTGGATGGAGCGAGATGCAGAGAGGGTACAGCTAAAGACTAATCTCTTGGCCTGCAACCGCTTCAAAGGCTCTCACACAGCAGAGCGAATCTGTGACCAATTTGAGGCAATATGTGATGAATACAACATCAAAGCTAAATTGGACTATATAATTAGTGACAATGCTGCTAACATGCGCAAGGCATTTACAGTCTGCTTCCCCAGCGAACAGGAGGAAGATGAAGATGCTGGAGATAATCTTGATGATCCTGAGCTATGGCATGACTTAACCCAAGAAGACCAGCAAACCGTCGATGCTGCTATGGCAAAGAAACAGCGCCTGCAGTGTTTTTGCACACACATTGCAGCTGGTTGTGGGAGACGGTTTGAAAGAAACAAAAGCGGCATGTCCTTCTCTCTCCAAGTTATCAAAACTTAGCTCCCTGCTCCACACAAGCACAACGTTTAAAGACATCTTCGATGGTGAATTTGGGGAGCACAGAGGCATCCCTGCTGCAGTGAGCACGAGGTGGAATTCCACACTGCGGCAGGTAAAAGCAGTCCTTCATTGTGATCAGCAAAGCTCTGCGCAGTTCTTGAGAAGGCCGGGCATAAAGAACTGTCATTCACACCACGAGAGTGGAATCTGCTGAAGGAGTTGGTGGACATCTTAAAACCGTTCGGAGAAGCAACTGATTTGACACAGGGGGAGAAAGTCATTACAATCAGTGCAGTTGTTCCATCCATCTTGTCCCTCAATCACCATCTTGAGAAGCTGAAGCCTCAAGTTCGTTTCCTGAGTGGCCTGGTCAGAGGTCTGCAGGCATCCCTGAAAAAAAGATTTCTTGGGATCTTCATTAATGTAAAAATGGCCCAGTCTCAAGAAGGGATCACTGCCCCCTTTTTCAGACACAGTCTACCTGAAAGCAGCTGCCTTGGATCCAGCCTTTTGTCTGCTGTGGATTGAGCCCCATGTGCTGGTCAACCGTGACATCAAGGCAGAGGTGGCACAACGAGTTAAAGGTAAATATTATTGACTTGCAATGCAACTTAAATGCAACGTACAATAATTTGATCTTAATCTGATATAGGATCTAATGTGATATTAATCTGACTTTAACAATAATAAAAAATTTCATTCTTGAACAGTATCATCAACATCAGAAATAAGGGCTCTTTTGTTTCTGCTGTTGTGACACGTTTTTATTTTTATTTTTAGAATTGATCCTGCAAGATGCTGCAGAGACAGAGCAGCCTGTGCCGGTGCCTGCTGAAGAAGAACTAGAGGACATGGAAGGAGAAGGGCTGTTTGCTGCATACCATAAGAGGCAGAAAAGGGATGTTGGGACCCCACCAGCAGTACAGCTAAGTCACTACATTGACATGGCAGAAGGACAGAATGCCCTTTTGTTCTGGGCACTGAACAGTAAGACTCTTCCTTCACTCTTTCAAGTAGCCATCCGAGTCTTGGCAGTGCCTGCTTCTAGTGCTCCAGTGGAGCGAGTTTTCAGCCATGGTGGCATCATTCTGCGTCCCCATCGTGCACAAATGACTGACAGACTTTTGGCCAATTTGATCTTTTGCAAATGCAATGCAGTATAGGGGCCTCCCTCCACCTGTCCACAGCACGCATGCGCGCCACACACACTCACTCTCTGCTCATCACCTGTCCACACAGCTCTCTCTCTCCTGTGGTAGGAGTTTCACATGGAGTAAGATCTGTTCATTTGCAGTGCAGGTTCCCACACTGTTTTTACTTCCAGAGCTTTGGTGTTTGTCCTTCCCCGTAAACCATTTTCTCTCTCTCTCTCTCTCTCTCTCTCTCTCTCTCTCTCTCTCTCTCTCTCTCTCTCTCTCTCTCTCTCTCTCTCTCTCTCTCTCTCTCTCTCTCTCTCTCTCTCTCTCTCTCTCTCTCTCTCTCTCTTCTCTCTCTCTCTCTCTCCTCTCTCTCTCCCCCTCTCTCTCTCTCTCTCTCTCTCTCTCTCTCTCTCTCTCTCTCTCTCTCTCTCTCTCTCTCTCTCTCTCTCTCTCTCTCTGTCGCTCTCTGTCTCTCTCTGTCTCTCTCTGTCTCTCTCTCTCTCTCTCTCTCTCTCTCTCTCTCTGCATTGTTCTAGTGCAATATGCTGTTCAAATACAAGCATTTTTTTTGTGAAAATTAAATGTTATGTTTTTTGCTGTATTTGATTAATGTTATTGTATAAAAAGGTTTAAATAAATACAAATCTTACAGACATACATGATTTGTATACATTTTATTTCTGTGGTAAGAGGACTTGAAATGACTCGAAACTAAAATGGTAGGACTTTGGACTCGACTTGAGACTTGATGGCTTTGACTTTTGACTCGACTTGGGACTTGCCTCATCTTTGACTCGACTTGACTCGGGACTCGAGGGCAAAGACTTGAGACTTACTTGTGACTTGCATAACAATGACTTTGTCCCACCTCTGGTGATAATGCAGAACACCACAGTGATAATGCTGAACACTACAGCAATAATGCTGAACACTACAGTGATAATGCAGAACACCACAGTGACTATGCAGAACACTACAGCGATAATGCTGAACACTACAGCGATAATGCTGAACACTACAGCGATAATGCAGAACACCACAGTGACAATGCAGAACACTACAGCGATAATGCTGAACACTACAGCGATAATGCAGAACACTACAGCGATAATGCAGAACACCACAGTGACAATGCAGAACACTACAGCGATAATGCTGAACACTACAGCGATAATGCAGAACACTACAGCGATAATGCAGAACACCACAGTGATAATTTTGAACACTACAACGATAACGCAGAATGCCACAGCGATAATGCGGAACACTACAGCGATAATCCAGAACAATACAGCGATAATGCAGAACAAGACAGCGATAATGCAGAGCGTCACAGCGGTAATGCAGAACGTCACAGTGATAATGCAGAACAACACAGCGACAATGCAGAACACTACAGTGATAAAGCAGGATACTACAGCGATAACGCAGAACGTTACAGCGATAATGCAGAACACCACAGTGATAATGCGGAACACTGCCGTGACAATGCAGAACACTGCAGTGATAATGCAGAACACTACGGCGATAATGCAGAACACTACAGCGTATGGACACGATATCCCTGGCATGTGTTCCTAGAGAGATCAGACTGTGGTCTGTGTTGTGTGTATGTCCTGGGCTGTCTGAAGATAGTGATATATCCTTCTACAGTCTAACACTAATTGACCCTAATTGGATTTGTCCTGTTTTCACAACCTTGAACCTTGAACCTTGAACCTAGAGACACCACCTATTGTACCCCACCATCATTCTGTCATGCTCCATTGAAATGGATGTCAGCTAGTTTGATGTCGGTTCCTGGTCTGCAGAATATTCTCCAGAAATGTTAAGGATCTCTGGAACTGCTTTGTTGTTTTAGCAGCAGTTACTTCATTGCGCTTAACTACTTGCATAATGTTTGAGCTGTTTCAATAAATGTTGACACTTATGTAAAGACTTTTCTAAACTCAGCTACATTCAGCTAATCAACATCTATTGCGTTGTTGTTGCACCGTAAACAACGATTAAGCATCTTAAAGGTTTTAAAAGGGAGTTTGTTTCTCAGTTACTGAAGTAATCCTTGTGGTAGATAAATAAATAATGATTATGTAAGTGGTTAAGCAATGTTATGTATAAATCGCTGGAATAACACTGGCGGCTGGTGGGACCTTAATTGGGGGGGACGGGCTCATAGTAATGGCTGTGACGAAATAAATGGAACGGTATCTGTTGTGTATTAGGGTTGTACTATTTGCACCTATTGTACATACTTGCCATAGTTGTGCCGCAGAGCATCATGGGGGTTTGCATGTGTTGTAGATGATCAAGTTCTAGATAAATGGTTGAATTAATTCCGGTCTCCCGTCTCATCATTATTGAATTGTTATAAACCCATGAGACAAAACAAAAGATTGTGTATTTTATTGCGCTGATCTTAGCTTTTTTTTGTAGAGTGAGGGAAAAAAGTATTTGATCCCCTGCTGATTTTGTACGTTTGCCCACTGACAAAGACATGATCAGTCTATAATTTTTTAATGGTAGGTTTATTAAAATTATAGACTGATCATTTCTTTGTCAAACGTACCAAATCAGCAGGGGATCAAATACTTTTTTCCCTCACTGTATATAATGTTTTCCGCCATCGTTTCCGGAAAGAGCTTCTGGACGTCAGAACAGCTGTCACTAACCTTGATTTGGACGAGGATTTCTACTTCAACGAGTCGGAGGCATAACACATTGATTATCTCGGACCAGGCCCCCTAATCCCCAACACCCGTAGAAGGCGAAGACGGCGCTATTGATACTATCCCTGTCAACGGGACATGAAGTACTTTAATAGAGGGGCGGCAGGTAGCTTAGTGGGTAAGAGCGTTGTGCCAGTAACCGAAAGGTCGCTGGTTCTAATCCCCGAGCCGACTAGGTGAAAAATCTGTCGCTGTGCCCTTGAGCAAGGCACTTAACCCTAATTGCTCCTGTAAGTCGCTCTGGATAAGAGCGTCTGCTAAATGACTAAAATGTAAATGTAAAATAGACAATGCTTGGCTGAGCAAGGACATGGATAATATACGTCTAGCTGGTTTCTCTACGCATCGGCAGGACAGAACGGTCCGGTAAGAACAGGGGGGGGTGGTGGTGTGCGTCTCTTTGTTAACAACGGGATGGTGAGAGATCTCTAATATTAAGGAAGTCTGTGGAGGTTCCGCTCGCCTGAGTTAGAATACCTACATAAGCTGCAGACCATAATATTTACCAAGAGAGATTTCATCTGTATTATTTTTTTTTTTTGTGTAGCTGTCTATTTACCACTTAGCTGGCACTAAGACAACACTCAACCAGCTGAATAGGGACATGAGCAGACAAGAACAATGCTCATCCAGAGGCGGCGCTCCTAGTGGCCGGTGATTTTAATGCAGGGAAACTGAAATCCGTTTGACCTCATTTCTACCAGCATGTCACCTGTGCAACTAGAGGGATAAAAACATATAGATCACCTTTACTCCACACACAGAGGCGCATTCAAAGCTCTCCCTCGCCCTCCATTTGGCAAATCGGACCATTACTCTGTCCTCCTGATTCCTGCTTACTAGCAAAAAACTCAAACAGGAAGTACCAGTAGGATCGCGTCAATACGCAAGTGGTCCGATGAATCGGATGCTAAGCTACAGGACTGTTTCGCTAGCACAGACTGGAATATGTTCCGGGATTCACCACGTCAGTCACCGGCTTCATTAATAAGTGCATCGACGACGTCGTCCCCACAGTGAACCATCAAACAGGTAAAACGTCAATGCAGGACTAAGATAGAATCCTACTACCCCCGGCTCTGATGCTCGTCGGATGTGGCAGGGCAGATTACAAAAGGAAACCCCAGCCGAGAGCTGCCCAGTGACGCGAGCCCTACCAGACGAACTAAATGCCTTCTATGCTCGCTTCGAGGCAAGCAACATTGAACCATGCGTGAGCACACCAGCTGTTCCGGACGACTGTATGATCACGCTCTCCACAGCTGATGTGAGCAAGTCCTTTAAACAGGTTAACATTCACAAGGCCGCAGGGCCAGACGGATTACCAGGACGAGTACTCAGAGCATGAGCTGACCAGCAGGCAAGTGTCTTCACTGACATGTTCAACCTCCCACCGACCCAGTCTGTAATACCTACATGTTTCAAGCAGACCACCAAAGTCCCTGTGCCCAAGAACACCAAGTTAAGCTGTCTAAATGACTACTGCCCCGTAGCACTCACATCAATGAACACCATTATCCCAGAAATCCTGGACCCCACTCCAAGTCACATACTGCCCCAACAGATCAACAGATGACTCAATCTTTATTGCACTCCACATTGCCCTTTTCCCACCTGGACAAAAGGAACACCTACGTGAGAATGCTGTTCATCGACTACAGCTCAACGTTCAACACCATTGTGCCCTCCAAGCTCATCACTAAGCTAAGGACCCGGGGACTGAGTACCTCCCTCTGCAACTGGATCCTGGACTTCCTGACGGGCCGCCCCCAGGTGAGGCAACAACGCATCCGCCACACTGACCCTCAACACGGGGGGCCCCTCAGGGGGGGCGTGCTCAGTCCCCTCCTGTACTTCCCTGTTCACCCATGACTGCGTGGCCGTGCACGACTCCAATACCGTCATTAAGTTTGTTGGCGACACGACGGTGGTAGGCCTGATCACCGACAAGGATGAGACAGCCTATAGGGAGGAGGTCAGAGATCTGGCCGTGTGGTGCCAGGACAACAACCTCTCCCTCAACGTGAGCAAGACAAAGGAGCTGATCGTGGACTACAGGAAAAGGAGGGCCGAACACGCCCCCATTCACATCGACGGGGGCCGTAGTAGAGCGGGTCGAGAGCTTCAAGTTCCTCGGCGTCCACATCACCAAGGACCTATCATGGTCCAAACACATCAACACAGTCGTGAAGAGGGCGTGACGACGCCTCTTCCCCCTCAGGAGGCTGAAAACATTTGGCGTGGGCCCTCAGATCCTCAAAAAAGTTATACAGCTGCACCATTGAGAGCATTTTGACTGGCTGCATTACCACTTGGTATGTCAACAGCTCAGCATCCGACCGCAAGACGCTACAGAGGTAAGTGTGTACGGCCCAGTACATCACTGGAGCCAAACTCCCTGCCATCCAGGACCTCTATACCAGGCGGTGTCAGCAGAAGGCCCTAAAAATTGTCAAAGCCATAGACTTTTCTCTTTGCTACCACACGGCAAGCGGTACAGGAGCGCCAAGTCTGTGACCAAAAGGCACCTGAACAGCTTCTACCACAAGCCATAAGACTGCTGAACAGTTCATGAAATTTACAATTTACATTGACCCCCTTTATTAATTATTGCTTTATCTTAATTGTTTTGTACTGACTCCCTTGCACCGGCTCTATGCACTCTCACTAGACTCTACCCACTACCCACACACTCACACATACTACACTGACACTCTGACACACACACACACACACACGTTCACGCTCACACGCACACACACGCTCACACACACACACACATGCTCACACACACACACGCGCACACACACACACGCTCACACACACGCTCACACACGCTCACACACACACACACACACACACACACACACACACACACACACACGCTCACACACACACACACACACACACACACACACACACACACACACACACACACACACACACGCTCACACACACGCTCACACACACGCTCACACACACACACACACACATAGACACACTATCACTCTTCACAGACGTTGCTGCTGCTCTGTTTATTATATATCCTGATTGCATAGTCACTTTTTACCCACATGTACATACTGTATTACCTCAATTACCTCAACTACCTGGTATCCCTGCACATTGAGTCAGTACTGGTACTGAAAAAGTTTGAATACCACTGGTCTAGGCTAATGTTAGCACAGTGTATTGCTAGCAGAGGCAAGTGCATAGTCAAACTAGCTAAGAGAGAGAGATAGCGTTGTCATGGACAGCGGAAAATGACTCGAGACGGACGTCGGAGCGGGAAAACAACGTGATTAAAAAGGGACAAATACAGAGTGACTAAAGGAAAATACATTTATTCAACTGACGAACTTTGGAATGAAAAACTGCTAAATGAGCGAACTTGAGGATGAAACGTCAGGTGAGTGAAGTGAATGAAGATCACGTGACTGAGGAAAATAGTGCTGTGGTTGAGGACAATATTGAAGTGAGTGACAATCAGGTATTTTGACAAACGAAAAACTATTGGGCAGTTTGATGAAAGTGTTGAATAGTGGAGCTCGTATACAGAACAGTTTAAATATTTTGTTCTTGCAAATAACATTGATGAGGACAAAATTGTGCCAACATTTTTTTTGTTGTTGGTGTAATGGGGCCAAAGGCATTTCATTTACTATGCAGCCTGCTACAGGAAGACAGGACAGGTAATAAAACATATGGGGATATTGTGGAGATACTGTAAGGACACTTTTCACCGAAACCACTAGTTATTGCTGGAAGGTTCAGGTTCCACATAAGAAATCAGGAAGAGGGACAATGTTTTCTGCCGCAATGAGTTTAATGATGTTATAAACGACACCATTAGAGACAGACTAGTATGTGGGCTACGGAGTGAAGCTACACAAAGGAGTCTATTGACTGAAAGTAATCTGGCCTTGGCAATTGAAGTCCTTTGTGTCCATGGAACTATCTGCTAAAGAGGCACAGCAGTTGAGTTAATCAGGAAGTGCACAGAGCTGCAACTGAAAATCAGAGACAGGGGAAATCAAGGCACATGCTGGTCTGTGGCAAAGTGGGACATCAGGCGTCTACATGCTGTTGTAAGGACATGGATTGCAGAGCCTGTGGTAAAAAAAAAGAGCCACATTGAATGAGCCCGCAGAACCAAAAAAGAGCTCAGAGAAAACTTAAAACAAGAAAGAGACATTCCAACCAAAGAAAAAGAGACATGTTGAATGAGCCCGCAGAACCAAAAAAGAGCTCAGAGAAAACTTAAAACAAGAAAGAGACATTCCAACCAAAGAAAAAGAGACATGTTGACGCTGTTGAGCAGCAGAACACTTGAGGTGAGTGACTCATTAGACCAGGAAGTCACGCTGAATGTGCTGACTGTTGCTGTGCTATGTCTCTCCCTTGCTACAGGGGCAGCCAGTGCATATGGAGATTGACTCAGGGGCAGCCAGTGCATATGGAGATTGACTCAGGGGCAGCTGTATGGAGATTGACTCAGGGGCAGCTGTATGGAGATTGACTCAGGGGCAGCTGTATGGAGATTGACCCAGGGGCAGCTGTATGGAGATTGACTCAGGGGCAGCTGTATGGAGATTGACCCAGGGGCAGCTGTATGGAGATTGACTCAGGGGCAGCTGTATGGAGATTGACTCAGGGGCAGCTGTATGGAGATTGACTCAGGGGCAGCTGTATGGAGATTGACCCAGGGGCAGCTGTATGGAGATTGACCCAGGGGCAGCTGTATGGAGATTGACTCAGGGGCAGCTGTATGGAGATTGACTCAGGGGCAGCCTGACTCAGGGGCAGCTGTATGGAGATTGACCCAGGGGCAGCTGTATGGAGATTGACCCAGGGGCAGCTGTATGGAGATTGACCCAGGGGCAGCTGTATGGAGATTGACTCAGGGGCAGCTGTATGGAGATTGACCCAGGGGCAGCTGTATGGAGATTGACTCAGGGGCAGCTGTATGGAGATTGACCCAGGGGCAGCTGTATGGAGATTGACTCAGGGGCAGCCTGACTCAGGGGCAGCTGTATGGAGATTGACTCAGGGGCAGCTGTATGGAGATTGACTCAGGGGCAGCTGTATGGAGATTGACTCAGGGGCAGCTGTATGGAGATTGACTCAGGGGCAGCTGTATGGAGATTGACTCAGGGGCAGCTGTATGGAGATTGACTCAGGGGCAGCTGTATGGAGATTGACTCAGGGGGCAGCTGTATGGAGATTGACTCAGGGGCAGCTGTATGGAGATTGACTCAGGGGCAGCTGTATGGAGATTGACTCAGGGGCAGCTGTATGGAGATTGACTCAGGGGCAGCTGTATGGAGATTGACTCAGGGGGCAGCTGTATCTCTTGTGTCAGACACAGTCTACAAAAAGACACATTGTGTTAAAAACTTATACAGGTGAATCTGTCGCTGTGAGAGCCATCATGGTTGTCACAGTTCAGCTAACCGGGCAAACTGAAAAGCTGCCACTCTACGTCGTGAAAGGAGACTATCTATCACTACTGGGATGTTCATGGCTGGAGGAAAATCACACTGGACTGGCCGTCAGTGCGTACAATGACACATGGAGACACAGGCCTACTTGCCATCTTTAAAGAAACATGGAGAAGTCTTTAACGGTAGCATGAAAGACATTGCAGTGAAGCTTAGCATTAAGCCAGACAGCAAACCAACGTTTCTGAAACCACGAGCCGTAACCTTATGCCATCAGACCAAAAGTCTAGGCTGACTTAGACGCTCTAGTTGAGAACAAAGTACTGGAGTGACCCATCATATCAGTCCTTAAGAAGGATGGTGGAATCAGAATGTGTGGAGACTTTAAAGTCAATGTGTTGTCCGCTGAGCAGTATCCACTACCACACATCGACAACCTTTTTTTTGGCGAGCTGGGGGGTCAAAGTTAATGAAAATCGACCTCTGCCAAGCCTACTTGCAGACGCAGGTGGATGAAAAGTCAAAGGATCTGCTGACCGTTGTGACACACTAGGGCAGGGTTCTTCAATTCGGTCCTGGAGGGCGAAACACCTCTGTTTTTTTATTTCGTCCTGGTAGTTAATTGCACTCACCTGGTTTCCCAGGTCTGAATTAGCCCCTGATTAGAAGGAGAGGATGAAAAACAGAGGTGTTTCGGCCCTCCAGGACCGGAATTGAAGAACCCTGCACTTGTGGGCTCTTCATGTACTGTCGTCTACCGTTTAGAAGTGCTGTTCCAGAGGGTGGATTGCTACCTGGATAACGTCCTCGTTACTGGGAAGGATGAAGAGGACCATCTCCGGAACATTGAGGTGACCTTACAGAGATTGAAGGACTACGGACTGCGAGTTCGTAAGGACAAAAACGTGCATTCTTCCAATGATCGGCTGAACACCTCGGACACCGTCATCGATGCTATGAGCCTTCACAAGGTCAAGGCTTGACCTTGGACGCCTCAGCTCCTCAGAACGTGAGCCAACTAAGTTATTTCCTGGGGTTACTGAATCATTACGTACGCTTTATTCCGAGTTTAGCAATGAAGCTGAAGCCACTACTTCAGTTGTTTTGTCAGGACAAAACGTGGAAATAGACAGAACAATGCAAGGAAGCTTTCGTGATAACCAAGGAAACACTCCTGAAATCCGAGGCACTGAGGTACCTTCGTCCCGTCGTTGCCCATCCAACTAGCTTGTGATGCTAGTCCATATGGTGTGGGCATCGTTTTTGGAGTGCGTAAGTTTCACCAGTATCTGCACAGGAGGAAGTTCACCCTTTTTTACAGATCATCGTCCGCTGACGAGCATCTTTGGAACGCATACTGGGATTCCCGTCACCTGCTGCAAGCAGAATGCAAAAAAGGTGGGTTCGGTTGTTGTCAGCACACACCTACGACCTCAAGTATCGCAAGTCAGAACTGCACTGCAGTGCAGGTGGACTTTTCAGGTTGCCACTACCTGTTGGTCAAGCCCAGAGTCATGCCGAGTAGACGTCTTGGAAAATGGCACCAGTCACTTCAACACAAGTGCGGAGAAACACCAGAAATGACCCGGTGTTATCTGAAGTGATGGTAAAGCTGCAGGCGATGCTCCAGAACTGAAACCTTTCCAGGAGAACGGAGCTGTCACTACAGTCCGGTTGTCTGATATCCGGGAGGAGAGTTAATCATTCCGCCTTCGCTGAGGAAAACCAGTGTTGCAACAGCTACACTCAGGCCATTCTGGGTGGCCTGGATTGGATGGAAGCATTGAGGAGAAAGCGGGAAAAAAAGTTCCTCCTGTCAGAAGGTTCCGCAAAGTAGTTCAACGTGCGCCTCTTCATCCCTTGGGATAGGAAGCGTGGCAACGCCTACGTGTCGACAGATCCATTTGAAGGAAGAATGTTTCTCGTGGTCGTGGATGCTCGTAGCAAGCGGACAAATGTTGCCATCGTGAGGTCTACTACTGCAGAGAAGACCATCTAGGAGCTTGGAGAAGTGTTCAGTCGGTTTCAACCGCCACTCAAACTCGTTTATCGACAACGGACCTCAGCTAGTGTCCCAAGAAATGGCTATGTTCCTACAGGTTAATGGCGTACAACACCATCTGCTCTGCACCGTATCATCCATCTACCAACGGGCTGAAGGAGAGGTTCGTACAGACCATGAAACATGCCTTAAAGGGATCTCAGGGTTAAGGGACACCCATGCTTGAACAGCTTCCTGCTATCCGACAGGAACACACCTCATGCAACCACCAAGGCTTCGCCTGCATCGCTACTCATGAAGAGAGAGCTGTACACAAGCTTCCACCTACTCATGAAGAGAGAGCTGTACACAAGCTTCCACCTACTCATGAAGAGAGAGCTGTACACAAGCTTCCACCTACTCATGAAGAGAGAGCTGTACACAAGCTTCCACCTACTCATGAAGACAGAGCTATACACAAGCTTCCAGCTACTCATGAAGAGAGAGCTGTACACAAGCTTCCACCTACTCAAAGGAGAGTCAAGTCAAACATTGTGAACTGAGAGCAAAGGACAGAGCTTTCAATCCTGGAGAAACTGTCTTAGCTAGGAACTACCTCAACGGACCGAAGGGGGTTCCTGCTACAGTCATTGGTCGGAATCGTCCTGTGTCCTACACTGTCCAGACTGCAGAGGACGTCATCTGGAAAAGGCACACACAGGTCAGTTACTGTTGAGTAAAGCAACACTGACAGAACCGCCAGTCACGAGCGGTCCAGAAAACTGTCACTGGGTGACACCCTGACCCAGCAGTCATCACCTAGGGCCTCACAGTCACCTTCTCAAGACACTGACTCAGCCACACCCACACAAGTGAATGACGAGACTGTGACACTGGCTACTCACATGCCTACACCTGTGTCAACGCCACGGTCTAGAGACATTGTTGTTGAGAGAAAGGTTGGCCGCCGTTACCCTACGAGAGATAGGAGGGCACCTGGACGCTTGAATGTAGGAGGAGGAGTTGTGCCACAGAGCATCATGTGGGTTTGCATTTGCTGTAGATGATCACGTTCTAGATAAATGGTTGAATTAATTCCTTTCTCCTGTCTCATCATTTTTTATTTATTATAGACGTGGTTATGAAACCCACGAGACATACGTTTCAAACTCATCAAACACATGGTTTCCATGTGTTTGATGCCATTCCATTCACTACATTCCAGCCATTGTTATGAGCCGTCCTCTCCTCAGCAGCCTCCTGTGTGTGTGTGTGTGTGTGTGTGTGTGTGTGTGTGGGTGTGTGTGTGTGCAGACGTCAGTGTGTGTTACTCCTGTCTTTGTGACCCTCTACCGGCCATCCTGCAGCCCTCTCTGTGTGTGTGTGTGTGTGTGTGAACGCAGCTGTGCGTGCGTCCTTGTACAGGATGCGTATATGCATGTGTGTGTGTGTTTGTGTGTGTGTCTGCATCTGGCGTCGTACAGTACAGAATGTCCATGTGTCCATGATGATCCATTTGGACCAATGGTGCTTAACTCCTTAACCCCATTGCCCTTCCTGCCAGAGCAGCCAGTGAAAAGGAGCCTGAAAGCTGGGTTATTTGACTGTGAAGCGGTTTAGGAGCTCCTCTGGTTAATCTGATGCTCTCTAAACCACTTCAGCCTAACCCTGACCTTCACCCTGGAGGAGTCCAACCCACTTCAGCCTAACCCTGACCTTCACCCTGGAGGAGTCCAACCACTTCATTCTAACCCTGACCTTCACCCTGGAGGAGTCCAACCACTTCAGCCTAACCCTGACCTCCACTCGGAAGGAGTCCAATGATAGGGTTTACCCAGGAATAACATCCAGAAAGGACTAACTCACTTTGTTAGGCTTGTTTCTCTGAATGTCAGCTACTCAGTTTACAACTACATACATCCTGTAAAGAAAGTTAGTCCTAAGTGTTAACAAATACTTGGTTGGGGACAGAAGAACCAGATAATAATAATAATAATAATAATATGCCATTTAGCAGACGCTTTTATCCAAAGCGACTTACAGTCATGTGTGCATACATTTTTGTGTATGGGTGGTCCCGGGGATCGAACTCACTACCCTGGCGTTACAAGCGCCGTGCTCTACCAGCTGAGCTACAGAGGACCACAGATCATCAGCAAACAGTAGACATTTGACGTCAGATTCTAGTAGGGTGAGGCCGGGTGCTGCAGACTGTTCTAGTGCCCTCGCCAATTCTTTGATATACAGTATATGTTGAAGAGGGTGGGGCTTAAGCTGCATCTCTGTCTCACCCCACGGCCCTGTGGAAAGAAATGTGTGTGTTTTTTGCCAATTTTAACCGAACACTTGTTTTTTTGTGTAAATTGATTTTATAATGTCATATGTTTTCCCCCCAACACCACTTTCTATCAATTTGTATAGCAGACCCTCATGCCAAATTGAGTCAAAAGCTTTTTTGAAATCAACAAAGCATGAGAAGACTTTGCCTTTGTTTTGGTTTGTTTGTTTGTCAATTAGGGTGTGCAGGGTGAATACGTGGTCTGTCGTACGGTAATTTGGTAAAAAGCCAGTTTGACATTTGCTCAGTACATTGTTTTCACTGAGGAAATGTAAAAAGTCTGCTGTTAATGATAACACAGAGGATTTTCCCAAGGTTGCTATTGATGCATATCTCACGGTAGTTATTGGGGTCAAATGTGTCTCCACCTTTGTGGATTGGGGTGATCAGTCCTTGGTTCCAAATATTTTGGAAGATGCCAGAGCTAAGGATGATGTTAAGGAGTTTAAGTATAGCCAATATTTTTGGGTTGGAGGGTTTGTATTTTGTCCTGTAGTTCATTCAATGTAGTTGGAGAATCCAGTGGGTTCTGGTAGTCTTTAATAGTTGATTCTAAGATTTGTATTTGATCATGTTTTTGCTGTTTGTTCTTTGTTATAGAGCCAAAAAGATTGGAGAAGTGGTTTATCCATACATTTCCATTTTGGTTGGATAACTCTTCGTGTTGTTGTTTGTTTAGTGTTGTCCAATCTTCCCAGAAGTGGTTGGAGTCTATGGATTCTTCAATTACATTGAGCTGATTTCTGACATGCTGTTCCTTCTTTTTCCGTAGTGTATTTCTGTATTGTTTTAGTGATTCACCATAGTGAAGGCGTAGACTCAGGTTTTCTGGGTCTCTGTGTTTTTGGTTGGATAGGTTTCTCAATTTCTTTCTTAGGTTTTTGCATTCTTCATCAAACCATTTGTCACTGTTGTTACTTTTCTTAGGTTGTCTGCTTGACATTTTTAGATTTGATAGGGAAGCTGAGAGGTTAAATATACTGTTTAGGTTTTCTACTGCCAAGTTTACACCTTCACTATTACAGTGGAACCTTTTGTCCAGGAAGTTGTCCAAAATGGGATTGAATTTGTTGATGCCAAATTGTTTTTTGGTAGGTATCCTCCCTCCCTCTCTCTTTCTCTCTCTCTTTAACTTTCTCACTCTTTCTCTCTCTCTCTCTGTTGGACTTTAGACAAAGACATGTATAAACTTCAACAACCACCCACACAGGAGAAAGAATTCCTTTGATTTGCCCCAGAGAGAAAAGCTACACAGTTACACAGTAACTCTTAGCAAAGTAAACACTCACCTCAGCTTGTGACCTATATTAGCCTTGCTGTGACTATCTACATCAACACACCCTATTCCCATTTGGCATGCTTCTCTTAACCTTGGCACCGGTTCAGTCTGAGTTAGACCTGTTAGTAAATACAGCTGCCACAGACACCAACCTCAAGGAGGGAACACTGGTTCAGTCTGTTAGAACTGTTAGTCAATACAGCTGCCACAGACACCAACCTCAAGGAGGGAATACTGGTTCAGTCTGTTAGAACTGTTAGTCAATACAGCTGCCACAGACACCAACCTCAAGGAGGGAACACTGGTTCAGTCTGTTAGAACTGTTAGTCAATACAGCTGCCACAGACACCAACCTCAAGGAGGGAACACTGGTTCAGTCTGTTAGAACTGTTAGTGAATACAGCTGCCACAGACACCAACCTCAAGGAGGGAACACTGGTTCAGTCTGTTAGAACTGTTAGTGAATACAGCTGCCACAGACACCAACCTCAAGGAGGGAACACTGGTTCAGTCTGTTAGAACTGTTAGTCAATACAGCTGCCACAGACACCAACCTCAAGGAGGGAACACAAGGCCACAATAACGTTTGCATCTGTGTTCTCTCCTCAGTATGAAGCAACTTTGAAGACATTTAGAAACTGAAAACGACTTTGACTCCCTTTTCGTATTGCACCTATGTGATTTCTTAGACATTGGTGTTGGGTCTTAGGGCTAGATTCAACCCTTATCATGGGAGATTAGCGCTACAGCGCGATTTTAAATGTAAAGATAATTTATGATAGCTGTGAATGCAGTCTCCCATAAACGCAGGAACATGGCCTTGAAATGTAAATGGTGCTGTAGCGCTGATCTTCAGCGATATGGATTTTAATCTAAGCCTTAGTCTCACCCGCTGCTGTTATCTAGAGCAGACAGGGCACAGGGGCTCTGTGCAGTGGGTAGGTGGGTGGTAAAGGGCAAGGCACAGGGGCTCTGTGCAGTGGGTAGGTGGGTGGTAAAGGGCAGGGCACAGGGGCTCTGTGCAGTGGGTAGGTGGGTGGTAAAGGACAGGGCACAGGGGCTCTGTGCAGTGGGTCGGTGGGTGGTAAAGGACAGGGCACAGGGGCTCTGTGCAGTGGGTAGGTGGGTGGTAAAGGGCAGGGCACAGGGGCTCTGTGCAGTGGGTAGGTGGGTGGTAAAGGACAGGGCACAGGGGCTCTGTGCAGTGGGTAGGTGGGTGGTAAAGGGCAGGGCACAGGGGCTCTGTGCAGTGGGTAGGTGGGTGGTAAAGGAGGGCAGGGCTACTGGTGCCAGAGTATTACTCACCTCACCCCATGGCTCAGCCCAGTCCCACCCAGAGATAATCTTGTGCCATATGAAGTTGTCTGGTGGCTTAGTAACCAGACCTTCGCCCACCCCTAAACCCCCTCACTTCACCCCATGGGTCAGCTTAGTTTCCCCGAGAGGCCGTCTGGTGGCATAGTTATCAGACTTAACCCCCCCCAAACCCACACCTCACCTCCTTCATGTCCCCCTCCCTCCTCTAACCCACACCTCACCTCCTTCATGTCCCCCTCCCTCCTCTAACCCACACCTCACCTCCTTCATGTCTCCCTTCCTCATCTAACCCACACCTCACCTCCTTCATGTCCCCCCCCAACCCACACCTCACCCCCTTCATGTCTCCACCCCTCCTCTAACCCACACCTCACCCCCTTCATGTCCCCCCCCCCTCCCACACCTCACCCCCTTCATGTCCCCTCCCTCCCTCCCTCACCCCCTTCATGTCTCCCTCCCTCACCTCACCCCCTTCATGTCTCCCTTCCTCACCTCACCCCCTTCATGTCTCCCTCCCTCCCTCCCCCCCTTCATGTCTCCCTCCCTCCCTCACCCCCTTCATGTCTCCCTCCCTCACCTCACCCCCTTCATGTCCCCCTCCCCTCTGTCTTGGACAAGGCTTGCTTACTAGAAAGAGAAAGACCTCGAATCCACTGCAACTAGCCAGTCGTTTGAGAGACTTTGCTTAATTGGTCTCTTCAAAGCCTGTATTAAGTGACTCACCGCTCTGGAAATTAAAAGGAGAAAATGGAAAAAGCTGTAAACCTCTTACAAAGTCAATTGAAGTGCAACACAAAAGAGGCTGGCATTGAATGAAAGTTCCAGTCAGAGAGAGAGAGAGAGTCACAGAACTTCAACTGACTCTCTCTCTCTGACTGACTGCCTGGGCAACTTCTGGTCCAGCCTCTGGGGATGAGTCCCAAATGCCACTCCATTCCCTATGGGCCCTGGTCAAAAATAGGGTGCCATTTGGGATGCAGCTTGTCTGGCTCTCACCACTGCCTAGCTCGCTCCAGTGGTCAACTGTCCAGACATCCAGACAGTCTGAATCTGAGAAAAAAGGCTGAGAAAACTCTTCAGTGCAATAAATGTATGTAAAACAAACAAACGTTGAAGGAACTTCTTCCTTTGTGCTGGCCAGCCTCCGGTGCACTTAGTACAGGCTTAGTGTGATAACTATACTGTAGTCTCCACTTAGTACAGGCTTAGTGTGGGCCTCCCGAGTGGTGCAGTGGTCTAAGGCGATGCAGTGCTAGCTGTGCCACTAGAGATCCTGGTTCGAACCAGATCCTGGTTCGAATCCAGGCTCTGTCGTAGCTGGCTGTGACCGGGAGACCCATGGGGCGGTGCACAATTGGCCCAGTGTCGTCGAGGGAATGGCCGGCAGCGATGTAGCTCAGTTGGTAGAGCATGGCGTTTGCAACGCCAGGGTTGTGGGTTCGTTTCCCACGGGGGGCCAGTATGAAAAAGATAATGTATGCACTCACTAACTGTAAGTCGCTCTGGATAAGAGCGTCTGCTAAATGACTAAAATGTAATGCTATACTGTAGACTCTGCTTAGTGTGGTCAAAACAACCACCAGAGTTTCTGACATCTCAGCCTGGTCATAACAAAATCAAAGTTTATTTGTCACAAACACATGTTATAGCGGGTGTAGCGAAATGCTTGTGCTTCCAGCTCCGACAGTGCAGTAATATCTAACAATTTCACAACATATACCCAATACACACAAAACTAGTAAGGAATGGAATTTAAGAAAAATATACATATATGGACAAGCAATGACAGAGCAGCATGGACTAAGATACAGTAGAATATTATAGAATAGAATGCAGTGTATACATATGAGATGAGTAGTGCAAGATATGTAAACATGATTAAAGTGACTGTAAATATTATTAAAGTGACTAGTGTTCCATTTCTTAAAGTGGCCAGTGATTTCAATAGGCAGCAGCAGCCTCTAATGTGCTAGTGATGGCTATTTAACAGTCTGATGGCCTTGAGAAAGAAGCTGTTTTTCATTCTTCCCGGTCCCAGCTTTGATGCACCTGTACTGACCTCGCCTTCTGTATGATAACGGGGTGAACAGGCAGTGGCTCGGGTGGTTGATGTCCTTGATGATCTTTTTGGCCTTTCTGTGACACCGGGTGCTGTCTGTGTCTTGGAGGGCGGGTAGTTTGCCCCCGGTGATGCATTCGGCAGACAGCACCACCCTCTGGAGAGCCCTGTGGTTGCAGGCGGTGCAGTTGCCGTACCAGGCGGTGATACAGCCCGACAGAGGATCTGACATCTCAGCCTGGTCATGACAACCACAGGGGTTCTGATATCTCAGCCCGGTCATGACAACCACAGGGGTTCTGATATCTCAGCCCGGTCATGACAACCACAGGGGTTCTGATATCTCAGCCTGGTCATGACAACCACAGGGGTTCTGATATCTCAGCCCGGTCATGACAACCACAGGGGTTCTGATATCTCAGCCTGGTCATGACAACCACAGGGGTTCTGATATCTCAGCCTGGTCATGACAACCACAGGGGTTCTGATATCTCAGCCTGGTCATGACAACCACAGGGGTTCTGATATCTCAGCCCGGTCATGACAACCACAGGGGTTCTGATATCTCAGCCCGGTCATGACAACCACAGGGGTTCTGATATCTCAGCCCGGTCATGACAACCACAGGGGTTCTGATATCTCAGCCTGGTCACAACAACCACAGGGGTTCTGATATCTCAGCCTGGTCACAACAACCACAGGGGTTCTGATATCTCAGCCCGGTCATGACAACCACAGGGGTTCTGATATCTCAGCCCGGTCATGACAACCACAGGGGTTCTGATATCTCAGCCTGGTCACAACAACCACAGGGGTTCTGATATCTCAGCCTGGTCATGACAACCACAGGGGTTCTGATATCTCAGCCCGGTCATGACAACCACAGGGGTTCTGATATCTCAGCCTGGTCATGACAACCACAGGGGTTCTGATATCTCAGCCTGGTTCTGGTGAATTTGTTGTAAAACTGCTCCTTTTCTTCTCCCCATGATGGCAACGTGTAGAACTGCACGAAATTAAGGGTCCATGGAATCTGACTAATGGAATCTGACTTAGGGTCCATGGAATCTGACCAACGGAATCTGATTTAGGGTCCATGGAATCTGACTAACGAAATCTGACTTAGGGTCCATGGAATCTGACTAACGAAATCTGACTTAGGGTCCATGGAATCTGACCAACGGAATCTGATTTAGGGTCCATGGAATCTGACTAACGAAATCTGACTTAGGGTCCATGGAATCTGACCAACGGAATCTGATTTAGGGTCCATGGAATCTGACTTATGGAATCTAACTCAGGGTCCATGGAATCTGACTTAGGGTCCATGGAATCTGACTTATGGAATCTAACTTAGGGTCCATGGAATCTGACTAAGGGTCCATGGAATCTGACTAAGGGTCTACGGAATCTGATTTAGGGTCCGTGGAATCTAACTTAGGGTCCATGGAATCTGATTTAGGGTCCGTGGAATCTAACTTAGGGTCCATGGAATCTGATTTAGGGTCCGTGGAATCTAACTTAGGGTCCATGGAATCTGATTTAGGGTCCGTGGAATCTAACTTAGGGTCCATGGAATCTGATTTAGGGTCCGTGGAATCTAACTTAGGGTCCATGGAATCTGATTTAGGGTCCGTGGAATCTAACTTAGGGTCCATGGAATCTGATTTAGGGTCCGTGGAATCTAACTTAGGGTCCATGGAATCTGATTTAGGGTCCGTGGAATCTGACTAAGGGTCCACAGAATCTGACTTGGTTCCATGAGATGTGTCTGTCTGGGACAGCTGAGACAGACCCTGCTGCCCTTGTTCCCTGGTACTGGACCCTGGTGGTAACAACATACTGTATTATATTAGCTGGGTTTGACTCCTTCATTCCTCTCAGTCTCTTCCCTGTTGCTCTTTTCTGAAAACCCTGACGAAGGCAAAGAGCTGATTTCTTATCAACTTCCATCCACTGTCTTCCAAGAGTTGCTGAATCTTTTCTTCCCTTCTCTTTGCTTGCCAGACACACCCACTGTGCTGCCATTGGAGGAAACGGGGGCTCGTTAGCTAGCTCGGGCTTGTCAATTCCACATTCCAATACCCACGCTAATAACTTAGAATGTATGGTGTATTGCATGGACACGGGAGTAGAGCCAGGTCTGATCCCCCCTGGGGAGTTTTCTATTTGGAGCTCCGTGACACATTACTTGGCTGAAGAAGAACGCCATCATCTCACTCTGCCTGAGGATGAGTGAAAGGGATATAAAGGAATATAACTGTAACGTTATCTCTTACTGCTGCAACGTCCTCAGCATGACTCCGACCTCGCAGACGGAGGTTAGCGCTAGTTCACAGGAGGAAAACCGTCTCAAATGGAACCCTGGTCCCTTGTTAGTGTCACTTGGGATGCAAACCAGGAGGTTATTGCGTCACCGGGATAGCAGAGCTATGGGCCCTGGTCAACAGCAGCGCACTAACACTTGACGCTCAAAAAGCATTTGACCCAAGTGGAATGGAACTACATTCTGACAGTAATAAATTAGTTTGGTCCGGGCGAGGGTTTTGCCTCTTGGGTTGAAATACTACATGCGTGCCCCGACGGCTTCAGTTCTCACTAATTACGATAAATCACCTTCCGTTTTCACTTCAACGTTCCCGCCACCAGGGGTTCCCCTTGAGTCCGCTGCTATTCGCCATTGCTATGGAACCCATAGCTATTAGTATCAGGAGCCATCGTGTCATTTTTTTCCGCTAAACATGGAAAAAAGGTTGATCACCGCATCTCGCTCTATGCGGATGACATCATCTTGTTTGTCTCACGCCCCGAAGAGTCACTCCCACCGCTGTTGGAGCTCATGGAATCATTTGGAGGACTCTCTGGGTTCACCATAAACTGGGATAAAAGTGAAGTCAATCATTTGGAGGACTCTCTGGGTCTACCATAAACTGGGATAAAAGTGAAGTCAATCATTTGGAGGACTCTCTGGGTTCACCATAAACTGGGATAAAAGTGAAGTCAATCATTTGGAGGACTCTCTGGGTCCACCATAAACTGGAGGACTCTCTGGGTCCACCATAAACTGGAGAACTCTCTGGGTCCACCATAAACTGGAGGACTCTCTGGGTCCACCATAAACTGGATGACTCTCTGGGTCCACCATAAACTGGAGGACTCTCTGGGTCCACCATAAACTGGAGGACTCTCTGGGTCCACCATAAACTGGAGGACTCTCTGGGTCCACCATAAACTGGAGGACTCTCTGGGTCCACCATAAACTGGAGGACTCTCTGGGTCCACCATAAACTGGAGAACTCTCTGGGTCCACCATAAACTGGAGAACTCTCTGGGTTCACCATAAACTGGAGGACTCTCTGGGTCCACCATAAACTGGAGAACTCTCTGGGTCCACCATAAACTGGAGAACTCTCTGGGTCCACTATAAACTGGAGGACTCTCTGGGTCCATCATAAACTGGAGAACTCTCTGGGTCCATCATAAACTGGAGAACTCTCTGGGTCCACCATAAACTGGGAGAAAAGTGAAGCCTCTTAAAAGGCGATTTAAACCCAGAGTTCCTTAAACATATACCTTTTAAAAATCGCAGGAGACAACATTTAACATTTAGGTGTTGATTTATAAATGGAACTATCTCGACACGATAGAGAAGTTGAAGCGCGACATTGAGATCTGGAGAGTGTTGCCTCCATCTATGATAGGCCGTGTTATTAAAATGGTTACACTCCCCAGATTCCTTTATCTCTTTCAGAATCTGCCTATATTTTTAACTAAAGCTTTCATCTTGCCTTTTGTGTGGGGATACAAATCTCTAAAAAAAAACATATAATCAAGCCTAAAGAATTAGGGGGCCTGAGCCTGCCGAATTTTCAGCGTTATTATTGGGCAGCAAATGCTAGAACACTGGTTTATTGGCAGGAAGCATATCCTGACGCGGTAGATCAGGGTTCTTCAATTCCGGTCCTGGAGGGCCGAAACACCTCTGTTTTTCATCCTCTCCTTCTAATCAGGGGCTAATTCAGACCTGGGACACCAGGTGAGTGCAATTAACTACCAGGTAGAAATAAAAAACAGAAGTGTTTCGGCCCTCCGGGACCGGAATTGAAGAACCCTGCGGTAGATCCTTCCACCCCTTCATGGCTCGCTATTGAACAAGATATACACAACACATCTCTTCCAGCACCTCTATTTTCATAAACTAAATCCCTTACAGGTATTACTGGCAATAACCTTATGCAAAATAATTCATTACAAATTTGGTATCAAATAAGGAAAACGTTCTGTCTCCCGGAGACCTCGGCCTGTAATCCTATTTACCATAACCACGCTTTCCCCCCGTCACTAACTGACAATACTTTTTTATTCTGGAAGAGAAAGGGCATTACTACTATTACAGACCTTTACGTCAATAATAATTTTGCCACATTCGCAAAGTTGAGGGAAGTGTACGATCTCCCCTCATCTAACTTCTTCCGATATCTTCAGATAAGAAATTACGTTCGCTTAAATATATCACATTTTGAGGCAATTACACCTGCCCGCGAACTGTATATTTCCATGAACCTCGCCCCCCTGACTCCAAGAGTTTGATCTCCATGTTACTCTGCATCCACACAACATTTGAAGGAGACCTGGGAGGAAGACCTTGGTATGGAGATGACTGATGACAGTTGGGCCGATTGCCTTCGAGATATTCACTTGTGCTCGATAAACTCCCGACACCCAACTTATTCAATGCAAAGTGATTCACAGACTACACTATTCCTGTACCAAATTACACTCGTTCTACCCATCGGCTCTCTCCGATATGCCCTAAGTGCAAATCTGCCGAGGGTACCCTGGGGTCACCTCTTTCTGGTCATGCCCCAAACTGCACACATTCTGGCGGGATATTTTTAAGTGTTACTCAGAAGTATACAGCTGTAACCTCATACCAGCCCCGGACTCTGCTGTTTTAGGCAGGTCACAGCACCTTTAACCCGATGGGAACAGAAGACTGTACAATATGGCATGGTTATTGCAAAAATAAACATTTTAAGCCTTTGGAATAAGGAGACCGTTTTTAAAACCTGGTTAGCTGAAGTCACCAGTTTGCTACTTATAGAGAGGATTCACCATGATATCTCTGGCAGATCTAATACATTGGTTAAGATACGACAGCCCTTTATAAAGTATCTTTCACGTGATGATGGGCAACACAACATACAACCTGCTGACCGCCCTGATTTTGACACAGAGAAGTTAAAATAGTCTCTGATCCAATGGGCATACTTGTACACTACTTAGAATGAAGCAATGTAGAATGAAGCAATGTAGAATGAAGCTATGTAGAATGAAGCTATGTAGAATGAAGCAATGTAGAATGAAGCTATGTAGAATGAAGCTATGTAGAATGAAGCTATGTAGAATGAAGCTATGTAGAATGAAGCTATGTAGAATGAAGCTATGTAGAATGAAGCTATGTAGAATGAAGCTATGTAGAATGAAGCTATGTAGAATGAAGCTATGTAGAATGAAGCTATGTAGAATGAAGCTATGTAGAATGAAGCTTGTGGGAACAGAGTCACTAAAGCGAGAGGGGCCATTTTGACGTGTAAATATTTGTATTTAAAAGTTGACTGCCCGGCCCGGTGATCCAGCATGTATCAACAAGTCCTTGGGGTGATTTTTATTTTTCCGATTTGGTATTTAGATAGTCCCGTATAGATGATCTGCAGATGGTCACAAGATCAACTAACTATTAACCGCAACAGCTAAGATATGCAACAGCTCGCTAGAGTTACATTCTCAGTTAATGTTAACGCTAGGGTAAGGGTTAGGTTTTAGGGTTTAGGGTTTAGGGTAAGGGTAAGGGTTAGGGTTTAGGGTAAGGGTTAGGGTTTAGGGTTTAGGGTTTAGGGTTTAGGGTAAGGGTAAGGGTAAGGGTTAGGGGTTAGGGTTTAGGGTTTAGGGTAAGGGTTAGGGTTTAGGGTAAGGGTTAGGGTTTAGGGTTTAGGGTTTAGGGTTTAGGGTAAGGGTTAGGGTTTAGGGTTTAGGGTTTAGGGTTTAGTATTCTACCCCTTGGTCACTACAGAGAGAAAGGCCCTCTGCAGTCTCAGTCTCTGAAATTAGCTGATAGAAAGTCGAGCTGCAGTGAGAATATGATGAGGGCTACAGGGGGATTGGGATCCTTTTTCTCTAGAGAGAGAGAGAGAGAGAGAGACCTTCTGCAGCTGTCTGCTCCTCTCTTGTCTCAGAGCATCCAAACATCCACACAGAGAAACAGGCACCCTGTTCCCTACATAGTGCCAGTTTTGACCAGGACCAATAGGGATTAACACTTGCTGTTGGCCGTGGCCCATCTCTTCTGGATACCTCAGGAAACCTGAGCACGCTTCAATGGAGGCTTTAGCGTTAAGTGAGCTGATGGGGGGACGGTGTTCGGTTGCAACCTACTTTTCCTGGGGACACGTTATCGGACACAGGCGGTCCGAAAGGGAACGGGCTTTCCGAAGGAAGAAGAGGAGGGGAGCGCTGGGAATGTTGTTACGCAACGGCCAACCGCTCGCCACGAGAAACACAAACAAAGACTCTGGAGAGATCTACCGGTCAGGCCCACGGTCAGAGTGTGTGTGTGTGTGTGTGTGTGTGTGTGTGTGTGTGTGTGTGTGTGTGTGTGATCAGAGAACCAGCCGGGTCTGCCGTTAGGTGGTGGAGGCTGCGGCTGCAGTGGGTTCACGTTTGGACCTGTGTGGTCTGAGGGGTGTGGGATGAGGCCTCCATAGAAGCCTCCTCGAGATTAATGCTAGATCCAGATATCTGTGTCCTTAAAGAGATGGGGTCCGGCAAAGTGCACGGGTTCAGGGGAGCAGCCCTCTGCCTTTGTCTCTGGCTGCGTCGCAAAATACTTCCTATTTCCTATGAGCCCTGGTCAAAATACTTCCTATTTCCTATGAGCCCTGGTCAAAATACTTCCTATTTCCTATGAGCCCTGGTCAAAATACTTCCTATTTCCTATGAGCCCTGGTCAAAGCAGTAAAGTATATAGGGAATCCGGTGCCGCCACCATCTCTGTGTGGATGTTTGGATACTCTGAGGACAGTATAAACTACTGCAGAAGGTCTCAGCTGTAGAAGGAGAAGGTGGGACCTGGGGTCAGTGTGTGTGTGTGTGAGTGCGTGTGCATGTGCGTGTGTGTGTGTGTGTGTGTGTGTGCGTGTGTGTGTGTGTGTGTGTGTGTGTGTGTGTGTGTGTGTGTGTGTGTGCGTGCGTCTGTGTGTACTTTAATTCAGGCTGCCAATATCTCATTTCAACATGAGAAACCAGCCATGGTTGACAGAGGAGGACAAACAGGGTGGGCTGGGGTACCTGGGGTGAATCACTCTAAGGTTACTCTAAGGTAGGTTATTTCACTGTAAAAAGGAAGAGCAACAAAGGAGAAGTATTTTCAGCAGTACTAGATCTACATGGACTACGGACACCTCAAGCTTAGGGTTGAGAAGGTGGAAGAGGGGAGTGAGAGAGGAGAAGGAGTTAGAGGCTTTGGGATCCCTCCTATCCACGGTGCTCGCATGACAACTATGTGTCAGTTGTAGGTGTGAAAACACACATCCTATCAGGTTCAGCTGGGAGATATGAGATTGCCAACATTTCTGAACCACCTCCATGCTTCTTTGAACTCCGAACACTTACAGTGCATTCGGAAAGTATTCAGACCCCTTCCCTTTTTTCCACACGTTGTTACGTTACAGCCGTATTCTAAAATTGATTAAATACAGTTTTTTCCTCATCAATCTACACACAATACCCCATAATGACAAAACAAAAACAGATTTTTTAGAAATTTTGCAAATTATTTAACAATAAAAACAGAAATACCTTAATTACAGAAGTATTCAGACCCTTTACTATGAGACTCGAAATTGAGCTCAGGTGCATCCTGTTTCCATTGATCATCCTTGAGATGTTTCTACAACTTTGATTGGAGTCCACCTGTGGTAAATTCAACTGATTGGACATGATTTGGAAAGGCACACACCTGTCTATATAAAGGTCCCACAGTTGACAGTGCATATTAGAGAAAAAACCAAGCCATGAGGTCGAAGGAATTGTCCGTAGAGCTCCGAGACAGGATTGTGTCGAGGAACAGATCTGGGGAAGGGTACCAAAAAATGTCTGCAGCATTGAAGGTCCCCAAGAACACAGTAGCCTCCACCATTCTTAAATGGAAGAAGTTTGGAACCACCAAGACTCTTCCTAGAGCTGGCCGCCCGGCCAAACTGAGCAATCGGGGAGAAGGGCCTTGGTCAGGAGGTGACCAAGAACCCGATGGTCACTCTGACAGAGCTCCAGAGTTCCTCTGTTAAGATGGGAGAACCTTCCAGAAGGACAACCATCTCTGCAGCACTCCACCAATCAGGCCTTTATGGTAGAGTGGCCAGACGGAAGCCACTCCTCAGTAAAAGGCACATGACAGCCCGCTTGGAGTTTGCCAAAAGGCACCTAAAGGACTCTCAGACCATGAGAAGCAGTGGGAGAAACTCCCCAAATACAGGTGTGCCAAGCTTGTAGCGTCATACCAAAGGTGCTTCAACAGAGTAAAGGGTCTGAATACTTATGTAAATGTGATATTTCATTTTTATTTTTTATACATTTCTAAAAACCTGATTTTGCTTTGTCGTTATGTGGTATTGTGTGTAGATTATTTTTATTTTTTGTAATCCATTTTAAAATAATGCTGTAATGTCACAAAATGTAGAAAAAGTCAAGGGGTCTGAATACTTTCTGAATGCACTGTAAGCCTGAACTGGGATCTGTGACTAAGCTCCCACTAAAATCTGGTCCCAAATGACACCCTATTCCCTATATAGTGCAACACTTTCACTGTTAGAGGCCAGACACACTCTGCATCCCCAATGGCATCCTATTCCCTATTTAGGGCGCTACTTTTGACCAGGGCACGGAAAAGGGTGCCATTTGGGATGCAGCCTAGCTCTATCTGTGTCTTCACTCCTTCCTGCTCCGTCAGTCTGTCTGCTCCTTCCTTCCTTCACTCCTTCCTTCTCCGTCAGTCTGTCTGCTCCTTCCTTCCTTCACTCCTTCCTGCTCCGTCAGTCTGTCTGCTCCCTCCCTCCTTCACTCCTTCCTGCTCCGTCAGTCTGTCTGCTCCCTCCCTCCTTCACTCCTTCCTGCTCCGTCAGTCTGTCTGCTCCCTCCCTCCTTCACTCCTTCCTGCTCCGTCAGTCTGTCTGCTCCCTCCCTCCTTCACTCCTTCCTGCTCCGTCAGTCTGTCTGCTCCCTCCCTCCTTCACTCCTTCCTGCTCCGTCAGTCTGTCTGCTCCCTCCCTCCTTCACTCCTTCCTGCTCCGTCAGTCTGTCTGCTCCCTCCCTCCTTCACTCCTTCCTGCTCCGTCAGTCTGTCTGCTCCTTCCTTCCCTCACTCCTTCCTGCTCCGTCAGTCTGTCTGCTCCTTCCTTCCTTCACTCCTTCCTGCTCCGTCAGTCTGTCTGCTCCCTCCCTCCTTCACTCCTTCCTGCTCCGTCAGTCTGTCTGCTCCTTCCTTCCTTCACTCCTTCCTGCTCCGTCAGTCTGTCTGCTCCCTCCTTCCTTCACTCCTTCCTGCTCCGTCAGTCTGTCTGCTCCTTCCTTCCTTCACTCCTTCCTGCTCCGTCAGTCTGTCTGCTCCTTCCTTCCTTCACTCCTTCCTGCTCCGTCAGTCTGTCTGCTCCCTCCCTCCTTCACTCCTTCCTGCTCCGTCAGTCTGTCTGCTCCCTCCTTCCTTCACTCCTTCCTGCTCCGTCAGTCTGGCTGCTGGCTCCTTCACTCCTTCCTGCTCCGTCAGTCTGTCTGCTCCCTCCCTCCTTCACTCCTTCCTTGCTCCGTCAGTCTGTCTGCTCCCTCCTTCCTTCACTCCTTCCTGCTCCGTCAGTCTGGCTGCTGGCTCCTTCACTCCTTCCTGCTCCGTCAGTCTGTCTGCTCCCTCCCTCCTTCACTCCTTCTCTGCTCCGTCAGTCTGTCTGCTCCCTCCCTCCTTCACTCCTTCCTGCTCCGTCAGTCTGTCTGCTCCTTCCTTCCTTCACTCCTTCCTGCTCCGTCAGTCTGTCTGCTCCTTCCTTCCTTCACTCCTTCCTGCTCCGTCAGTCTGTCTGCTCCCTCCTTCCTTCACTCCTTCCTGCTCCGTCAGTCTGTCTGCTCCCTCCCTCCTTCACTCCTTCTCTGCTCCGTCAGTCTGTCTGCTCCCTCCCTCCTTCACTCCTTCCTGCTCCGTCAGTCTGTCTGCTCCCTCCCTCCTTCACTCCTTCTCTGCTCCGTCAGTCTGTCTGCTCCCTCCCTCCTTCACTCCTTCCTGCTCCGTCAGTCTGTCTGCTCCTCCCTCCTTCACTCCTTCCTGCTCCGTCAGTCTGTCTGCTCCCTCCTTCCTTCACTCCTTCCTGCTCCGTCAGTCTGTCTGCTCCCTCCCTCCTTCACTCCTTCCTGCTCCGTCAGTCTGTCTGCTCCCTCCCTCCTTCACTCCTTCTCTGCTCCGTCAGTCTGTCTGCTCCCTCCCTCCTTCACTCCTTCCTGCTCCGTCAGTCTGTCTGCTCCCTCCCTCCTTCACTCCTTCCTGCTCCGTCAGTCTGTCTGCTCCCTCCCTCCTTCACTCCTTCCTGCTCCGTCAGTCTGTCTGCTCCCTCCCTCCTTCACTCCTTCCTGCTCCGTCAGTCTGTCTGCTCCCTCCTTCCTTCACTCCTTCCTGCTCCGTCAGTCTGTCTGC
>NW_025534612.1:77500-140000 GCF_020615455.1 Coregonus clupeaformis | reverse complement strand
TGCAGGACAGGATGAAAAATGTCTGCACTCACTAACTGTAAGTCGCTCTGGATAAAAGCTTCTGCTAAATGACTTTTAAAAAATGTAAATAAATGTAAATCCATAGGGAATATGGTGTCATTAGACATGCAGACCTACATGCAGGACAAGGCACATGACATAAGAGAGAAAGAAGTGGGTTTTAAATGGGTTTACATGATCTGTTTTAAGATCAATCAATCAAAGCCCTTTTTGCATTAGCAGATGTCACAAAGTGCTTATACAGAAACCCCAGCCTAAAACCACATTATCTGTTGTTTTGAGGGAGGAAGAAGGGTTTTAAATAGGCTCACATTACCTCTCCTGGTTCGAGAAAGGCTTCGGCGTTCGTCGTCACCGGCCTTCTAACCACTGCCGCTCCTCATCTCATCATTCCATTTGTTTTGTCTTGTTATTACACACACCTGGTTCATATCCCCTCATCGGTACCTGTATAAGTGTTCCCTCTGCCCCCTTGTCTTTGATTGTTTATCGTGGAGGTTATTCTAGCTCGGTGGAGCTCTGTGTATTTAGTATCGTCAGGATATTTTCACCCATGTGCCTTGTTGTTTTCCAGTGCGCCGTATTTTCCGCGCTGGAGTGTTTGACGCTTTGCTGCGTACCGCTTTGTTAGGGAATAAACCGTTTATTCTGTGATTTACCCTCCTGCGCCTGACTCCTCACTCAAGATGCAGGTGAAAGGGGAAGAGGGAGGGAGAAGGGACAGAGGAAGACGGGGAGAGAGGGAGATGCAGGTGAAAGTGAGGAGTGTGCCCTGCGGCCGGCAGGCGAGGCGAGGCGAGGCTGTGCGTCTCTTACAAATTACAGCTTCGTTAGTGCTGCAGTAACTGTTACCAGGAGACCTCGCCTGCCTCTCAAATGGCATCCTATTTCCATAGGGCTCTGGTCAAATGTAGTGCACTACATAGGGAACAGGGTGCCATTTAGGAAACAGTATTCAGCTACCCCTTACACCGTCTCACAGATTGATCCAATCCGTTTCTGTCTGTCTGCCAGTTCAATGGTTTGAGTCTTGTGGTTGCTGAAATGGATTGAAAACCTCCCTCTGTGAGTATCAGAAATTACACGAGCGCATATTTATGATAAAATGTGGCCGAATGGCTTGTATTTGTTTTGGGGAAATGTTTATTTTTTTTTGTACGTTTTGACGAAAACCTCGGACTGTCGATTGCTTCACACCGTGTGGGTTGGCTGGGTTCACAAATCATCTTGTTTTTCGCCATCATCGCATGAGAGCTGAGCCAATAACTAAGGCTTACGTCCCAAATGGCGCCCTATTCTCTAAGTAGTACACTACTGTTGACCAGGGTATACAGCGCTCTGGTTACAAGTAGTGCACTAAATATGAAATAGGGTGCTATTTGGGAGGCACACTAAGTGAATGGCCAACTACACGGTTAAAGGTTCACTAGTTTAATCAGTAATCAACGGTCAGTAATGCCTGACACTGTAAATATCCCATGCCTTCTCCTTCATGTATTCCGCTGCATTCCTCCGTTCCCGCTTGCTATCACGCCATCTTCTGTTTAGAGTTTTCATGAGTTGTAAAAACATGTAATTAAATACGTTTTTATAGACCAATAAGTCAGTTGAAGTCAAACGCGGCTGGTACCGCAACTGAGGCTGGAGAGATTCGCATCACCCCCCCCCAAATAAAATAAAATCGATTAAAAACAATAGCACATCAACATAAAAACATAAACATAAAGCTGGAGCCTGAGGACAGTATGTCCAAAAGCACAACATCACTATTAATCATAAAACACCTCAAGTTATTTGAAAGTTCTGAGGACAAAGAACACACAAACACACAATGCCTCAGTGATTCACAGAAGTATATCACAGATCACAGAACTATATCAGGGTGTCTCATGCAGCACTTTAAGTGGGGTTGCATAGGTTATTTGACTCCTGATACCTGGCATCTTTTAGCTTTCACCAGTGCATCAATATCAGGCGTCACATCCTGAGTGGCAGCCAACTTCAGGATGTGATTCAAGTGCTTGTGCGTGAGCCTTGAGCGCAGCTTTGTTTTATTTATGTTCATTACAGAGAAAACTTGCTCACAAAGATATGTGGTTGCAAACATGCACAACAGTTTTGCAGCGAGGGCTGTCAAGTTGGGGTAACCTGGCAAGAGATTCTGATAAAATGTGTCCAAGCCAGCTGCGGCAAATTTGCCCTTCAAATCCGAGTCACACTGCAAGTCTATTATTTCAAGTTGGATGCTGACGGGCAGATCAGAGGGATTCACGGTGAATGGCGAGCAAAAAACGTTGAAGTCTTTCTCCAGTTCACCAAAAATCTGAAAGCGTTGCTCAAACTCCCGTAACAGTCCCGTTATTTTATCTTTGAACCGCTTCATGTCTGCCACATGTTGGGTCGCGCACACATTTTTCAGACAGGGGAAGTGAGCTGCATCACCACCGGCAAGTTGCGTCTCCCACAATGACAGCTTCAACTTGAAAGAACGTATGCTGTCATAATACTGCGTGACAACTTTGTTGCGCCCTTGCAGCTGTTTGTTCAAGTTATTCAGGTGCTCTGTAACATCCACCATAAATGCAAGGTCCTGCATCCATTCTGCGGAATGAAATTCTAACACTGGTTTGCCCTTTTCTTCCATGAACTGTTCAATTTCTTCTCGTAAATCAAAGAAACGCCTCAGCACAGCACCTCGGCTTAACCATCTTACCTCAGTGTGGTATGGCAGGCCATAGATGTGGTCTTTCTCTCTGAGAAGGCTGTCAAACTGACGGTGATTCAGGCTTCTGGATCGGATGAAATTAACAGTTTGGATGACCACCTTCATGACGTTATCCATCTTTAATGACTTGCAACACAATACCTCCTGGTGCAAAATACAGTGAAAAGTCAAAAAATCACATCCTCCATTTGCAGATTGCACTTTATCTCTGAACTTTGTCACAACGCCTGCTTTTTTCCCGATCATTGAGGGCGCACCATCTGTAGCCAGGCTGACAGCGCGGGACCAGTCCACTCCGACCCTGTCCAGCGCGCCGACGAGTGTGGTGAAAATATCAGCTGCTGTCGTTGTATCTGTCATCGGCACCAACTCCACGAACTTCTCGGCGACGGTCAATGTGTCATCAACTCCGCGGATGAAAATGGCCAGTTGTGCAACATCTGTAATGTCCGTGCTTTCATCAATTGCAACCGAAAACGCAATAAATGACTTTACTTTTTGCTTCAACTGGCTGTCCAAATCCACTGAAAGATCGGAAATCCTGTCTGCAACTGTGTTTCTTGTCAGGCTGATATTTACAAAAGCCTGACGCTTTTCAGGGCACACAATCTCCGCTGCCTTCATCATGCATTTTTTTACAAATTCACCCTCACTAAATGGTTTTGAAGCCACTGCGATTTCATTAGCAATGAGGTAGGTAGCTTTCAACTGATGTCTCGGCTGTGAGTAAACACAGACTGCTGTTTCTTCAGACCCGCCAACAGTTCATTCACCTTCTCTCTTCTCCGCTGTCCTTGAAAGTTGTCATATTTGTCGGCATGAAGACTCACAGTGGCGACGAAGGTTATATTCTTTCAGCACTGCAACATGCTGTGAACACACCAAACATACAGCTTTCCCATTCAATTCCGTGAATAAATAGGATTACCATTTTTCTTGGAACACTGCACTCTGCGTCCACTTTTCTCTTTTTTGACAGAGACATATTGGGGCAATGAGGGTGCCAAAGCACATAATGTTAAAAGTAGAAGCCGTAATAAATATCGCGGGCAAAACAAAGTAGCTCATCCGGACTGGCTGCACTTGCTTGACCTACTTGCTCTGCCCCAGTATAAACAGTTTGCTTGCTTAACACAATTGCTATTGCACCATCCAGTGGACGCAATTGAAACAGCAGTTTATTTAATTGAAAAATTGCAGCTAATTTTTATACTTTACAAAATCATCTTGCGGGCCGGATTAAACCCGTTTACGGGCCTGAACCGCCCGCGGGCCGGACGCTTGACACCCCTGATGTAGATAGTGTGGACAGCATAGAGGTGCTATTACATCATCAGTATTCTAATTCCTAATTCTATGGTGAGAGGATGTCTGCCTGGGGTCCATAGGTCATCGTTTGAGTTGTACTGTGGTCCCGTGTGGCTCAGTTGGTAGAGTATGGCGCTTGCAACGCCAGGGTTGTGGGTTCGATTGCCCAAGCAAGTCTCTTCTTCTTATTGGTGTCCTTTAGTAGTGGTTTCTTTGCAGCAAAGTTCTCGAAGTTTTCTGGATTGACTGACCTTCATGTCTTAAAGTAATGATGGACTATCGTTTCTCTTTGCTTATTTGAGCTGTTCTTGCCATAATATGGACTTGGTCTTTTACCAAATAGGGCTATCTTCCGTATACCACCCCTAACTTGTCACAACACAACTGATTGGCTCAAACGCATTAAGAAGGAAAGAAATTCCACAAATTCACTTTTAAGAAGGCACACCTGTTAATTTAAATGCATTCCAAGTGACTCATGAAGCTGGTTGAGAGAATGCTAAGAGTGTGCAAAGGGTGGCTATTTGAAGAATCTCAAATATAAAATATATTTAGATTTGTTTAACACTTTTTTGGTTACTACATGATTCCATATGTGTTATTTCACAGTTTTGATGTCTTCACTATTATTCTACAATGTAGAATATAGTACAAATAAAGAAAAACCCTTTAATGAGTAGGTGTGTCCAAACATTTGACTGGTACTGTAGTTTTCAGTGATAAAAAAAAAATGATAACGTAATTAAATAAAACGGGTCCTGGTCAGTCAGATGGAAGGCAGGGTGGATCCTGGTCTCTCTCTTCTCTCTCTCCTCTCCTCTCCTCTCCCTCCCGCCCGCTCTCTCTCTCCTCTCCCTCTCCCTCCCCCCTCTCTCTCTCGCTCGCTCTCTCTCTCTCTCTCCTCTCCCTCTCCCTCCCCCCTCTCTCTCTCTCTCTCTTCTCCTCCTCTTCAGTAACCTTGATTTTCTTCATTGATGAACCAGACTTGGATTAGCAGTATCCCAGTCACTGACCTGTCATTCTGTCCCTCCCTCCCTTTCTACCAGGCTGTGACACAGGCTTCGGGAAGGCTGCAGCGTGGCGTCTGGACGCACAGGGTTTTGAGGTGTTTGCTACGGTGTTGGACCTGTCTGGGGAGGGAGCCAGGGAGCTCCAGAGGACCTGCTCCCCTCGTCTCACCCTACTACAGGTGGACATCACCCAGCCACAGCAGGTCCAACGGGCTCTTCTAGACACCAAGGCCAAACTGGGCCTCAGAGGTGAGAGACGCAGGCCCTCGCACACAGATACACATCCATGCAGGCATTCACACAAACAAGTCACTAACACACACCCAGAACACACAAACAACAGTCACAGTGTGCGTCTCTAATGGCACCCTGTCCCCTATATGGTCCACTGACCTAATGGCACCCTGTCCCCTATATGGTCCACTGACCTAATGGCACCCTGTCCCCTATATGGTCCACTGACCTAATGGCACCCTGTTCCCTATATGGTCCACTGACCTAATGGCACCCTGTCCCCTATATGGTACACTGACCTAATGGCACCCTGTCCCCTATATGATACACTGACCTAATGGCACCCTGTCCCCTATATGGTACACTGACCTAATGGCACCCTGTCCCCTATATGGTACACTGACCTAATGGCACCCTGTCCCCTATATGGTCCACTGACCTAATGGCACCCTGTTCCCTATGGATGAGGAAACAGGATGAGGAAACAGGAAAGAGGAAACAGAGAAGAGGAAACAGAGGGAGGAAACAGGATGAGGAAACATAGAAGAGGAAACAGGGTAGAGGAAACAGAAAGAGGAAACAGGGAGGGGGAAACAGGGAAGAGGAAACAGGGAAGAGGAAACAGAGAAGAGGAAACAGGAGGGAGGAAACAGGCTAAGGAAACAGGGAGAGGAAACAGAGACGAGGAAACAGGAGAGAGGATCCAGAGAAGAGGAAACAGGAGGGAGGAAACATGGAAGAGGAAACAGGAGAGAGGAACCAGGGAAGAAGGACCAGGGAAGAGGAACCAGAGAAGAGGAAACAGGAGAGGGGAAACAGGGAGAGGCACCAGAGAAGAGGAAACAGGAGAGAGGAAACAGGAAGAGGAAACAGGAAAGAGGAAACAGGTATGATGAAACAGGTAAGAGGAAACAAGGGAGAGGAAACAGGGTAGAGGAAATAGGGAAGAGGAAACAGAAAGAGGAAACAGGGAGGGGGAAACAGGTAAGAGGAAAATAGGGAGAGGAAACAGGGTAGAGGAAACAGAAAGAGGAAACAGGGAGGGGGAAACAGACTAAGGAAACATGGAAGAGGAACCAGAGAAGAGGAAACAGGAGAGAGGAAACAGGGAAGAGGAAACAGGGGAGAGGAAACAGGAGGGAGGAAACAGGGAAGAGGAAACAGGGTAGAGAAAACAGGGGATAGGAAACAGGAGAGAGGAAACAGGGGAGAGGAAACAGGAGAGAGAAAACAGGGAAGAGGAAACAGGAGGGAGGAAACAGGAGAGAGAAAACAGGGAGAGGAAACAGAAAAGAGGCAACATGGATGAGGAAACAGGATGAGGAAACAGGAAAGAGGAAACAGAGAAGAGGAAACAGAGGGAGGAAACAGGATGAGGAAACATAGAAGAGGAAACAGGGTAGAGGAAACAGAAAGAGGAAACAGGGAGGGGGAAACAGGGAAGAGGAAACAGGGAAGAGGAAACAGGGAAGAGGAAACAGGAGAGAGGAAACAGGAGGGAGGAAACAGGCTAAGGAAACAGGGAGAGGAAACAGAGAGAGGAAACAGGAGAGAGGATCCAGAGAAGAGGAAACAGGAGGGAGGAAACATGGAAGAGGAAACAGGAGAGAGGAACCAGGGAAGAAGGACCAGGGAAGAGGAACCAGAGAAGAGGAAACAGGAGAGGGGAAACAGGGAGAGGCACCAGAGAAGAGGAAACAGGAGAGAGGAAACAGGAAGATGAAACAGGAAAGAGGAAACAGGTATGATGAAACAGGTAAGAGGAAACAAGGGAGAGGAAACAGGGTAGAGGAAATAGGGAAGAGGAAACAGAAAGAGGAAACAGGGAGGGGGAAACAGGTAAGAGGAAACAGGGAGGAGGAAACAGGGAGGAGGAAACAGGGAAGAGGAAACAGGAGGGAGGAAACAGGGGGGAGGAAACAGGCTAAGGAACAGGGAGAGGAAACAGGAAAGAGGATCCAGAGAAGAGGAAACAGGAGAGAGGAAACAGAAAAGAGGAAACAGGAGAGAGGAACCAGGGAAGAAGGACCAGGGAAGAGGAACAAGAGAAGAGGAAACAGGAGAGGGGAAACAGGGAGAGGCACCAGAGAAGAGGAAACAGGAGAGAGGAAACAGGGTAAGGAAACAGGGTAAAGAAACAGGAAAGAGGAAACAGGTAAGAGGAAACAGGGAAGAGGAAACATGGAAGAGGAAACACAGAAGAGGAAACATGGTAAAGGAAACATGAAAAAAGGAAACATGAAAGTGGAAACATGGAAAAAAAGGAAACAGAAAAGAAGAAACAGGAAAGAGGAAACATGGAGGGGAAACAGGGAGGGGAAACATGGAAGAGGAAACAGGTAGGAGGAAACGGGTAAGAGGAAACATGGAAAAAGGAAACATGAGAGGGGAAACAGAAAAGAGGAAACGGATAATAGGAAACAGGGGACGAGGAAACAGGAAAGAGGAAACAGAGTGAGGAAACAGGAGAGAGGAAACAGGAGAGAGGAAACAGGAAAAGTGAACATTGAATGTGGGTACCTAAAGATGATTTTAGGTCACACCACACAGGAGTTAGTCACATGAGCATGCCTGGGCTGGTTTAATGACCCACTCTCACACACGTACACACATACGCACACGCACACACACACATGCACGCACTCGCATATGCACGCACGCACGAACACACACACACACAAAAAACACGCACACAGTGGTTGGCCTCTAGTCTGAGTGAGTGCGTTGATGTTCCTTTACAGCCACAATGATAAAACACTTGTATTTGTCCACACTGGGCTGGCAAAGGAAACACACCTGGACTTCAGGTGAACTAGACAAAGGAAACACACCTGGACACCTACTGCCAGGTACAGTAGATACTGTATCTCTCTCTGGCTGGAGACAGTGTTTTGTAATCCTGTCTGGACTGACGCGTGTCTTTCCTGTCTATACAAACACAGGCCAAACATGACCGACTGATGATGATAACCAGGTTATGTAATAATCTAGACCTCCTATGGTAACCTGATGGTTTACTGGTTGACTGTAATAATCTAGACCTCCTATGGTAACCTGATGGTTTCCTGGTTGACTGTAATAATCTAGACCTCCTATGGTAACCTGATGGTTACTTCCTGGTTGACTGTAATAATCTAGACCTCCTATGGTAACCTGATGGTTTCCTGGTTGACTGTAATAATGTAGACCTCCTACGGTAACCTGATGGTTTCCTGGTTGACTGTAATAATCTAGACCTCCCTATGATAACCTGATGGTTTCCTGGTTGACTGTAATAATCTAGACCTCCTATGGTAACCTGATGGTTTCCTGGTTGACTGTAATAATCTAGACCTCCTATGGTAACCTGATGGTTTCCTGGTTGACTGTAATAATCTAGACCTCCTATGGTAACCTGATGGTTTACTGGTTGACTGTAATAATCTAGACCTCCTATGGTAACCTGATGGTTTCCTGGTTGACTGTAATAATCTAGACCTCCTATGGTAACCTGATGGTTTCCTGGTTGACTGTAATAATCTAGACCTCCTATGGTAACCTGATGGTTTCCTGGTTGACTGTAATAATCTAGACCTCCTATGGTAACCTGATGGTTTCCTGGTTGACTGTAATAATCTAGACCTCCTATGGTAACCTGATGGTTTCCTGGTTGACTGTAATAATCTAGACCTCCTATGGTAACCTGATGGTTTCCTGGTTGACTGTAATAATCTAGACCTCCTATGGTAACCTGATGGTTTACTGGTTGACTGTAATAATCTAGACCTCCTATGGTAACCTGATGGTTTACTGGTTGACTGTAATAATCTAGACCTCCTATGGTAACCTGATGGTTTCCTGGTTGACTGTAATAATCTAGACCTCCTATGGTAACCTGATGGTTTCCTGGTTGACTGTAATATCTAGACCTCCTATGGTAACCTGATGGTTTACTGGTTGACTGTATCGCAGTGCTAGCTGTGCCACTAGAGATCCTGGTTCGAATCCAGGCTCTGTCGTAGCCGGCCGCGACCGGGAGACCCATGGGGAGGCGCACATTTGGCCCAGCGTCGTCCAGGGTAGGGGAGGGAATGGCCGGCAGGGGATGTAGCTCAGTTGGTAGAGCATGGCGTTTGCAATGCCAGGGTTGTGGGTTCGATAAAATAATGTATGCGCTAACTGTAAGTCGCGTTGGATAAGAGCGTCTGCTAAATGACTAAAATGTAAATGTAATGTAATAATCTAGACCTCCTATGGTAACCTGATGGTTTCCTGGTTGACTGTAATAATCTAGACCTCCTATGGTAACCTGATGGTTTCCTGGTTGACTGTAATAATCTAGACCTCCTATGGTAACCTGATGGTTTCCTGGTTGACTGTAATATCTAGACCTCCTATGGTAACCTGATGGTTTCCTGGTTGACTGTAATAATCTAGACCTCCTATGGTAACCTGATGGTTTACTGGTTGACTGTAATATCTAGACCTCCTATGGTAACCTGATGGTTTACTGGTTGACTGTAATAATCTAGACCTCCTATGGTAACCTGATGGTTACTTCCTGGTTGACTGTAATAATCTAGACCTCCTATGGTAACCTGATGGTTACTTCCTGGTTGACTGTAATAATCTAGACCTCCTATGGTAACCTGATGGTTTACTGGTTGACTGTAATAATCTAGACCTCCTATGGTAACCTGATGGTTTACTGGTTGACTGTAATAATCTAGACCTCCTATGGTAACCTGATGGTTTACTGGTTGACTGTAATAATCTAGACCTCCTATGGTAACCTGATGGTTTACTGGTTGACTGTAATAATCTAGACCTCCTATGGTAACCTGATGGTTTCCTGGTTGACTGTAATAATCTAGACCTCCTATGGTAACCTGATGGTTTACTGGTTGACTGTAATAATCTAGACCTCCTATGGTAACCTGATGGTTTACTGGTTGACTGTAATAATCTAGACCTCCTATGGTAACCTGATGGTTTACTGGTTGACTGTAATAATCTAGACCTCCTATGGTAACCTGATGGTTTACTGGTTGACTGTAATAATCTAGACCTCCTATGGTAACCTGATGGTTTCCTGGTTGACTGTAATAATCTAGACCTCCTATGGTAACCTGATGGTTACTTCCTGGTTGACTGTAATAATCTAGACCTCCTATGGTAACCTGATGGTTTCCTGGTTGACTGTAATAATCTAGACCTCCTACGGTAACCTGATGGTTTCCTGGTTGACTGTAATAATCTAGACCTCCTATGATAACCTGATGGTTTCCTGGTTGACTGTAATAATCTAGACCTCCTATGGTAACCTGATGGTTTCCTGGTTGACTGTAATAATCTAGACCTCCTATGGTAACCTGATGGTTTCCTGGTTGACTGTAATAATCTAGACCTCCTATGGTAACCTGATGGTTTACTGGTTGACTGTAATAATCTAGACCTCCTATGGTAACCTGATGGTTTCCTGGTTGACTGTAATAATCTAGACCTCCTATGGTAACCTGATGGTTTCCTGGTTGACTGTAATAATCTAGACCTCCTATGGTAACCTGATGGTTTCCTGGTTGACTGTAATAATCTAGACCTCCTATGGTAACCTGATGGTTTCCTGGTTGACTGTAATAATCTAGACCTCCTATGGTAACCTGATGGTTTCCTGGTTGACTGTAATAATCTAGACCTCCTATGGTAACCTGATGGTTTCCTGGTTGACTGTAATAATCTAGACCTCCTATGGTAACCTGATGGTTTACTGGTTGACTGTAATAATCTAGACCTCCTATGGTAACCTGATGGTTTACTGGTTGACTGTAATAATCTAGACCTCCTATGGTAACCTGATGGTTTCCTGGTTGACTGTAATAATCTAGACCTCCTATGGTAACCTGATGGTTTCCTGGTTGACTGTAATATCTAGACCTCCTATGGTAACCTGATGGTTTACTGGTTGACTGTATCGCAGTGCTAGCTGTGCCACTAGAGATCCTGGTTCGAATCCAGGCTCTGTCGTAGCCGGCCGCGACCGGGGAGACCCATGGGGCGGCGCACATTTGGCCCAGCGTCGTCCAGGGTAGGGGAGGGAATGGCCGGCAGGGGATGTAGCTCAGTTGGTAGAGCATGGCGTTTGCAATGCCAGGGTTGTGGGTTCGATAAAATAATGTATGCGCTAACTGTAAGTCGCTCTGGATAAGAGCGTCTGCTAAATGACTAAAATGTAAATGTAATGTAATAATCTAGACCTCCTATGGTAACCTGATGGTTTCCTGGTTGACTGTAATAATCTAGACCTCCTATGGTAACCTGATGGTTTCCTGGTTGACTGTAATAATCTAGACCTCCTATGGTAACCTGATGGTTTCCTGGTTGACTGTAATATCTAGACCTCCTATGGTAACCTGATGGTTTCCTGGTTGACTGTAATAATCTAGACCTCCTATGGTAACCTGATGGTTTACTGGTTGACTGTAATATCTAGACCTCCTATGGTAACCTGATGGTTTACTGGTTGACTGTAATAATCTAGACCTCCTATGGTAACCTGATGGTTACTTCCTGGTTGACTGTAATAATCTAGACCTCCTATGGTAACCTGATGGTTACTTCCTGGTTGACTGTAATAATCTAGACCTCCTATGGTAACCTGATGGTTTACTGGTTGACTGTAATAATCTAGACCTCCTATGGTAACCTGATGGTTTACTGGTTGACTGTACTAATCTAGACCTCCTATGGTAACCTGATGGTTTACTGGTTGACTGTAATAATCTAGACCTCCTATGGTAACCTGATGGTTTACTGGTTGACTGTAATAATCTAGACCTCCTATGGTAACCTGATGGTTTCCTGGTTGACTGTAATAATCTAGACCTCCTATGGTAACCTGATGGTTTACTGGTTGACTGTAATAATCTGGACCTCCTATGGTAACCTGATGGTTTACTGGTTGACTGTAATAATCTAGACCTCCTATGGTAACCTGATGGTTTACTGGTTGACTGTAATAATCTAGACCTCCTATGGTAACCTGATGGTTTCCTGGTTGACTGTAATAATCTAGACCTCCTATGGTAACCTGATGGTTTCCTGGTTGACTGTAATAATCTAGACCTCCTATGGTAACCTGATGGTTTCCTGGTTGACTGTAATAATCTAGACCTCCAATGGTAACCTGATGGTTTACTGGTTGACTGTAATAATCTACACCTCCTATGGTAACCTGATGGTTTACTGGTTGACTGTAATAATCTAGACCTCCTATGGTAACCTGATGGTTACTTCCTGGTTGACTGTAATAATCTAGACCTCCTATGGTAACCTGATGGTTACTTCCTGGTTGACTGTAATAATCTAGACCTCCTATGGTAACCTGATGGTTTACTGGTTGACTGTAATAATCTAGACCTCCTATGGTAACCTGATGGTTATCCTGGTTGACTGTAATAATCTAGACCTCCTATGGTAACCTGATGGTTTACTGGTTGACTGTAATAATCTAGACCTCCTATGGTAACCTGATGGTTTCCTGGTTGACTGTAATAATCTAGACCTCCTATGGTAACCTGATGGTTTACTGGTTGACTGTAATAATCTAGACCTCCTATGGTAACCTGATGGTTTACTGGTTGACTGTACTAATCTAGACCTCCTATGGTAACCTGATGGTTTCCTGGTTGACTGTAATATCTAGACCTCCTATGGTAACCTGATGGTTACTTCCTGGTTGACTGTAATAATCTAGACCTCCTATGGTAACCTGATGGTTTCCTGGTTGACTGTAATAATCTAGACCTCCTATGGTAACCTGATGGTTACTTCCTGGTTGACTGTAATAATCTAGACCTCCTATGGTAACCTGATGGTTTCCTGGTTGACTGTAATAATCTAGACCTCCTATGGTAACCTGATGGTTTACTGGTTGACTGTAATAATCTAGACCTCCTATGGTAACCTGATGGTTTACTGGTTGACTGTACTAATCTAGACCTCCTATGGTAACCTGATGGTTTCCTGGTTGACTGTAATAATCTAGACCTCCTATGGTAACCTGATGGTTTCCTGGTTGACTGTAATAATCTAGACTTCCTATGGTAACCTGATGGTTTCCTGGTTGACTGTAATAATCTAGACCTCCTATGGTAACCTGATGGTTTCCTGGTTGACTGTAATAATCTAGACCTCCTATGGTAACCTGATGGTTTCCTGGTTGACTGTAATAATCTAGACCTCATATGGTAACCTGATGGTTTCCTGGTTGACTGTAATAATCTAGACCTCCTATGGTAACCTGATGGTTTACTGGTTGACTGTAATAATCTAGACCTCCTATGGTAACCTGATGGTTTACTGGTTGACTGTAATAATCTAGACCTCCTATGGTAACCTGATGGTTTACTGGTTGACTGTAATAATCTAGACCTCCTATGGTAACCTGATGGTTTACTGGTTGACTGTAATAATCTAGACCTCCTATGGTAACCTGATGGTTTCCTGGTTGACTGTAATAATCTAGACCTCCTATGGTAACCTGATGGTTTACTGGTTGACTGTAATAATCTAGACCTCCTATGGTAACCTGATGGTTACTTCCTGGTTGACTGTAATAATCTAGACCTCCTATGGTAACCTGATGGTTTACTGGTTGACTGTAATAATCTAGACCTCCTATGGTAACCTGATGGTTTCCTGGTTGACTGTAATAATCTAGACCTCCTATGGTAACCTGATGGTTTACTGGTTGACTGTAATAATCTAGACCTCCTATGGTAACCTGATGGTTTCCTGGTTGACTGTAATAATCTAGACCTCCTATGGTAACCTGATGGTTTACTGGTTGACTGTAATAATCTAGACCTCCTATGGTAACCTGATGGTTTACTGGTTGACTGTACTAATCTAGACCTCCTATGGTAACCTGATGGTTTCCTGGTTGACTGTAATATCTAGACCTCCTATGGTAACCTGATGGTTACTTCCTGGTTGACTGTAATAATCTAGACCTCCTATGGTAACCTGATGGTTTCCTGGTTGACTGTAATAATCTAGACCTCCTATGGTAACCTGATGGTTACTTCCTGGTTGACTGTAATAATCTAGACCTCCTATGGTAACCTGATGGTTTCCTGGTTGACTGTAATAATCTAGACCTCCTATGGTAACCTGATGGTTTACTGGTTGACTGTAATAATCTAGACCTCCTATGGTAACCTGATGGTTTACTGGTTGACTGTACTAATCTAGACCTCCTATGGTAACCTGATGGTTTCCTGGTTGACTGTAATAATCTAGACCTCCTATGGTAACCTGATGGTTTCCTGGTTGACTGTAATAATCTAGACTTCCTATGGTAACCTGATGGTTTCCTGGTTGACTGTAATAATCTAGACCTCCTATGGTAACCTGATGGTTTCCTGGTTGACTGTAATAATCTAGACCTCCTATGGTAACCTGATGGTTTCCTGGTTGACTGTAATAATCTAGACCTCCTATGGTAACCTGATGGTTTACTGGTTGACTGTAATAATCTAGACCTCCTATGGTAACCTGATGGTTTACTGGTTGACTGTAATAATCTAGACCTCCTATGGTAACCTGATGGTTTACTGGTTGACTGTAATAATCTAGACCTCCTATGGTAACCTGATGGTTTACTGGTTGACTGTAATAATCTAGACCTCCTATGGTAACCTGATGGTTTTCCTGGTTGACTGTAATAATCTAGACCTCCTATGGTAACCTGATGGTTTACTGGTTGACTGTAATAATCTAGACCTCCTATGGTAACCTGATGGTTTACTGGTTGACTGTAATAATCTAGACCTCCTATGGTAACCTGATGGTTTACTGGTTGACTGTAATAATCTAGACCTCCTATGGTAACCTGATGGTTTACTGGTTGACTGTAGTAATCTAGACCTCCTATGGTAACCTGATGGTTTCCTGGTTGACTGTAGTAATCTAGACCTCCTATGGTAACCTGATGGTTTACTGGTTGACTGTAATAATCTAGACCTCCTATGGTAACCTGATGGTTTCCTGGTTGACTGTAATAATCTAGACCTCCTATGGTAACCTGATGGTTTCCTGGTTGACTGTAATAATCTAGACCTCCTATGGTAACCTGATGGTTTCCTGGTTGACTGTAATAATCTAGACCTCCTATGGTAACCTGATGGTTTACTGGTTGACTGTAATAATCTAGACCTCCTATGGTAACCTGATGGTTTACTGGTTGACTGTAATAATCTAGACCTCCTATGGTAACCTGATGGTTTACTGGTTGACTGTAATAATCTAGACCTCCTATGGTAACCTGATGGTTTACTGGTTGACTGTAATAATCTAGACCTCCTATGGTAACCTGATGGTTTACTGGTTGACTGTAATAATCTAGACCTCCTATGGTAACCTGATGGTTTCCTGGTTGACTGTAATAATCTAGACCTCCTATGGTAACCTGATGGTTTACTGGTTGACTGTAATAATCTAGACCTCCTATGGTAACCTGATGGTTTCCTGGTTGACTGTAATAATCTAGACCTCCTATGGTAACCTGATGGTTTCCTGGTTGACTGTAATAATCTAGACCTCCTATGGTAACCTGATGGTTTCCTGGTTGACTGTAATAATCTAGACCTCCTATGGTAACCTGATGGTTTCCTGGTTGACTGTAATAATCTAGACCTCCTATGGTAACCTGATGGTTTCCTGGTTGACTGTAATAATCTAGACCTCCTATGGTAACCTGATGGTTTCCTGGTTGACTGTAATAATCTAGACCTCCTATGGTAACCTGATGGTTTCCTGGTTGACTGTAATAATCTAGACCTCCTATGGTAACCTGATGGTTTCCTGGTTGACTGTAATAATCTAGACCTCCTATGGTAACCTGATGGTTTACTGGTTGACTGTAATAATCTAGACCTCCTATGGTAACCTGATGGTTTCCTGGTTGACTGTAATAATCTAGACCTCCTATGGTAACCTGATGGTTTCCTGGTTGACTGTAATAATCTAGACCTCCTATGGTAACCTGATGGTTTACTGGTTGACTGTAATAATCTAGACCTCCTATGGTAACCTGATGGTTTACTGGTTGACTGTAATAATCTAGACCTCCTATGGTAACCTGATGGTTTACTGGTTGACTGTAATAATCTAGACCTCCTATGGTAACCTGATGGTTTACTGGTTGACTGTAATAATCTAGACCTCCTATGGTAACCTGATGGTTTACTGGTTGACTGTAATAATCTAGACCTCCTATGGTAACCTGATGGTTTACTGGTTGACTGTAATAATCTAGACCTCCTATGGTAACCTGATGGTTTCCTGGTTGACTGTAATAATCTAGACCTCCTATGGTAACCTGATGGTTTACTGGTTGACTGTAATAATCTAGACCTCCTATGGTAACCTGATGGTTTCCTGGTTAACTGTAATAATCTAGACCTCCTATGGTAACCTGATGGTTTCCTTGTTGACTGTAATAATCTAGACCTCCTATGGTAACCTGATGGTTTCCTGGTTGACTGTAATAATCTACACCTCCTATGGTAACCTGATGGTTTCCTGGTTGACTGTAATAATCTAGATCTCCTATGGTAACCTGATGGTTTCCTGGTTGACTGTAATAATCTAGACCTCCTATGGTAACCTGATGGTTTCCTGGTTGACTGTAATAATCTAGATCTCCTATGGTAACCTGATGGTTTCCTGGTTGACTGTAATAATCTAGACCTCCTATGGTAACCTGATGGTTTACTGGTTGACTGTAATAATCTAGACCTCCTATGGTAACCTGATGGTTTACTGGTTGACTGTAATAATCTAGACCTCCTATGGTAACCTGATGGTTTCCTGGTTGACTGTAATAATCTAGACCTCCTATGGTAACCTGATGGTTTCCTGGTTGACTGTAATAATCTAGACCTCCTATGGTAACCTGATGGTTTACTGGTTGACTGTAATAATCTAGACCTCCTATGGTAACCTGATGGTTTACTGGTTGACTGTAATAATCTAGACCTCCTATGGTAACCTGATGGTTTCCTGGTTGACTGTAATAATCTAGACCTCCTATGGTAACCTGATGGTTTCCTGGTTGACTGTAATAATCTAGACCTCCTATGGTAACCTGATGGTTTCCTGGTTGACTGTAATAATCTAGACCTCCTATGGTAACCTGATGGTTTCCTGGTTGACTGTAATAATCTAGACCTCCTATGGTAACCTGATGGTTTCCTGGTTGACTGTAATAATCTAGACCTCCTATGGTAACCTGATGGTTTCCTGGTTGACTGTAATAATCTAGACCTCCTATGGTAACCTGATGGTTTCCTGGTTGACTGTAATAATCTAGACCTCCTATGGTAACCTGATGGTTTACTGGTTGACTGTAATAATCTAGACCTCCTATGGTAACCTGATGGTTTCCTGGTTGACTGTAATAATCTAGACCTCCTATGGTAACCTGATGGTTTCCTGGTTGACTGTAATAATCTAGACCTCCTATGGTAACCTGATGGTTTCCTGGTTGACTGTAATAATCTAGACCTCCTATGGTAACCTGATGGTTTCCTGGTTGACTGTAATAATCTAGACCTCCTATGGTAACCTGATGGTTTCTGGTTGACTGTAATAATCTAGACCTCCTATGGTAACCTGATGGTTTCCTGGTTGACTGTAATAATCTAGACCTCCTATGGTAACCTGATGGTTTCCTGGTTGACTGTAATAATCTAGACCTCCTATGGTAACCTGATGGTTTCCTGGTTGACTGTAATAATCTAGACCTCCTATGGTAACCTGATGGTTTCCTGGTTGACTGTAATAATCTAGACCTCCTATGGTAACCTGATGGTTTCCTGGTTGACTGTAATAATCTAGACCTCCTATGGTAACCTGATGGTTTACTGGTTGACTGTAATAATCTAGACCTCCTATGGTAACCTGATGGTTTCCTGGTTGACTGTAATAATCTAGACCTCCTATGGTAACCTGATGGTTTCCTGGTTGACTGTAATAATCTAGACCTCCTATGGTAACCTGATGGTTTACTGGTTGACTGTAATAATCTAGACCTCCTATGGTAACCTGATGGTTTACTGGTTGACTGTAATAATCTAGACCTCCTATGGTAACCTGATGGTTTACTGGTTGACTGTAATAATCTAGACCTCCTATGGTAACCTGATGGTTTACTGGTTGACTGTAATAATCTAGACCTCCTATGGTAACCTGATGGTTTACTGGTTGACTGTAATAATCTAGACCTCCTATGGTAACCTGATGGTTTCCTGGTTGACTGTAATAATCTAGACCTCCTATGGTAACCTGATGGTTTCCTGGTTGACTGTAATAATCTAGACCTCCTATGGTAACCTGATGGTTTCCTGGTTGACTGTAATAATCTAGACCTCCTATGGTAACCTGATGGTTTCCTTGTTGACTGTAATAATCTAGACCTCCTATGGTAACCTGATGGTTTCCTGGTTGACTGTAATAATCTAGACCTCCTATGGTAACCTGATGGTTTCCTGGTTGACTGTAATAATCTAGACCTCCTATGGTAACCTGATGGTTTCCTGGTTGACTGTAATAATCTAGACCTCCTATGGTAACCTGATGGTTTCCTGGTTGACTGTAATAATCTAGACCTCCTATGGTAACCTGATGGTTTCCTGGTTGACTGTAATAATCTAGACCTCCTATGGTAACCTGATGGTTTCCTGGTTGACTGTAATAATCTAGACCTCCTATGGTAACCTGATGGTTTCCTGGTTGACTGTAATAATCTAGACCTCCTATGGTAACCTGATGGTTTCCTGGTTGACTGTAATAATCTAGACCTCCTATGGTAACCTGATGGTTTACTGGTTGACTGTAATAATCTAGACCTCCTATGGTAACCTGATGGTTTCCTGGTTGACTGTAATAATCTAGACCTCCTATGGTAACCTGATGGTTTCCTGGTTGACTGTAATAATCTAGACCTCCTATGGTAACCTGATGGTTTCCTGGTTGACTGTAATAATCTAGACCTCCTATGGTAACCTGATGGTTTCCTGGTTGACTGTAATTATCTAATGAAAGTAGACCTCCTATGGTAACCTGATGGTTTACTGGTTGACTGTAATAATCTAGACCTCCTATGGTAACCTGATGGTTTACTGGTTGACTGTAATAATCTAGACCTCCTATGGTAACCTGATGGTTTCCTGGTTGACTGTAATAATCTAGACCTCCTATGGTAACCTGATGGTTTCCTGGTTGACTGTAATAATCTAGACCTCCTATGGTAACCTGATGGTTTACTGGTTGACTGTAATAATCTAGACCTCCTATGGTAACCTGATGGTTTACTGGTTGACTGTAATAATCTAGACCTCCTATGGTAACCTGATGGTTTCCTGGTTGACTGTAATAATCTAGACCTCCTATGGTAACCTGATGGTTTCCTGGTTGACTGTAATAATCTAGACCTCCTATGGTAACCTGATGGTTTCCTGGTTGACTGTAATAATCTAGACCTCCTATGGTAACCTGATGGTTTCCTGGTTGACTGTAATAATCTAGACCTCCTATGGTAACCTGATGGTTTCCTGGTTGACTGTAATAATCTAGACCTCCTATGGTAACCTGATGGTTTACTGGTTGACTGTAATAATCTAGACCTCCTATGGTAACCTGATGGTTTCCTGGTTGACTGTAATAATCTAGACCTCCTATGGTAACCTGATGGTTTCCTGGTTGACTGTAATAATCTAGACCTCCTATGGTAACCTGATGGTTTCCTGGTTGACTGTAATAATCTAGACCTCCTATGGTAACCTGATGGTTTCCTGGTTGACTGTAATAATCTAGACCTCCTATGGTAACCTGATGGTTTACTGGTTGACTGTAATAATCTAGACCTCCTATGGTAACCTGATGGTTTACTGGTTGACTGTAATAATCTAGACCTCCTATGGTAACCTGATGGTTTCCTGGTTGACTGTAATAATCTAGACCTCCTATGGTAACCTGATGGTTTACTGGTTGACTGTAATAATCTAGACCTCCTATGGTAACCTGATGGTTTCCTGGTTGACTGTAATAATCTAGACCTCCTATGGTAACCTGATGGTTTACTGGTTGACTGTAATAATCTAGACCTCCTATGGTAACCTGATGGTTTCCTGGTTGACTGTAATAATCTAGACCTCCTATGGTAACCTGATGGTTTACTGGTTGACTGTAATAATCTAGACCTCCTATGGTAACCTGATGGTTTCCTGGTTGACTGTAATAATCTAGACCTCCTATGGTAACCTGATGGTTTACTGGTTGACTGTAATAATCTAGACCTCCTATGGTAACCTGATGGTTTCCTGGTTGACTGTAATAATCTAGACCTCCTATTGTAACCTGATGGTTTACTGGTTGACTGTAATAATCTAGACCTCCTATGGTAACCTGATGGTTTCCTGGTTGACTGTAATAATCTAGACCTCCTAATGTAACCTTATGGTTTACTGGTTGACTGTAATAATCTAGACCTCCTATGGTAACCTGATGGTTTCCTGGTTGACTGTAATAATCTAGACCTCCTATGGTAACCTGATGGTTTACTGGTTGACTGTAATAATCTAGACCTCCTATGGTAACCTGATGGTTTACTGGTTGACTGTAATAATCTAGACCTCCTATGGTAACCTGATGGTTTACTGGTTGACTGTACTAATCTAGACCTCCTATGGTAACCTGATGGTTTCCTGGTTGACTGTACTAATCTAGACCTCCTATGGTAACCTGATGGTTTCCTGGTTGACTGTAATATCTAGACCTCCTTGGTAACCTGATGGTTACTTCCTGGTTGACTGTAATAATCTAGACCTCCTATGGTAACTGATGGTTTCCTGGTTGACTGTAATAATCTAGACCTCCTATGGTAACCTGATGGTTACTTCCTGGTTGACTGTAATAATCTAGACCTCCTATGGTAACCTGATGGTTTCCTGGTTGACTGTAATAATCTAGACCTCCTATGGTAACCTGATGGTTTACTGGTTGACTGTAATAATCTAGACCTCCTATGGTAACCTGATGGTTTACTGGTTGACTGTACTAATCTAGACCTCCTATGGTAACCTGATGGTTTCCTGGTTGACTGTAATAATCTAGACCTCCTATGGTAACCTGATGGTTTACTGGTTGACTGTAATAATCTAGACCTCCTATGGTAACCTGATGGTTTCCTGGTTGACTGTAATAATCTAGACCTCCTATGGTAACCTGATGGTTACTTCCTGGTTGACTGTAATAATCTAGACCTCCTATGGTAACCTGATGGTTTCCTGGTTGACTGTAATAATCTAGACCTCCTATGGTAACCTGATGGTTTCCTGGTTGACTGTAATAATCTAGACCTCCTATGGTAACCTGATGGTTACTTCCTGGTTGACTGTAATAATCTAGACCTCCTATGGTAACCTGATGGTTTCCTGGTTGACTGTAATAATCTAGACCTCCTATGGTAACCTGATGGTTTCCTGGTTGACATTCTTGTGTGGAAACTGAAAGGTACAAATGACTCAGTAGCTCTCTACATTGGCTTACAGCAATGGTGCAGAATTATGCAAAGGAGGGTTTTGACTAGTGTGAAACGATGCCTCTCTGTGGGAAATGTGTGGAAATACATCCATCGACTTGGCTATTGTAGGTTTGCAAATCCTGTTTGGTTTGTTTTATTGTAAGCAGTTGGGAAATTGATGGAGAATATGCACATGGTTTTCTGTAAGTGTTGAATTTGGGTGATATGGGAATCATGTATTATATTGTTAATTTACAAGGACAAGATTGTATTCTGGGAAATAAAATGTTGTTTAAATGTTTGTTCTCGCTGTCCCTACGCCTCTCTCTCTCTCTCTCTCTCTCTCTCTCTCTCTCTCTGTCTCTCTCTCTCTCTCTGTCTCTCTCTCTCTCTCTCTCTCTCTCTCTCTCTCTCTCTCTCTTTCTCTCTCTCTCTCTCTATATATATATATATTCAATTTCAATATTCTTTATTTCCATGGGAAACATATGTTAACATTGTCAAAGCAAGTGAAATGGATAATAAACAAAAGTGAAATAAACAATTACCAAAATTAACAGTAAACATTACACTCACAAATTTCCAAAACAATAAAGACATTTCAATTGTCATATTATGTCTATATACAGTGTTTTAACAATGTGCAAATAGTTAAAGTACAACAAATCAAATAAAATTTTATTTGCCACATGCGCCGAATACAGGTACAGGGGTAGACATTACCGTGAAATGCTTACTTACAGCCCTTAACCAACAGTGCATTTATTTGTTAATAAAAAAGTAAAATAAAACAACAACAAAAAAGTGTTGAGAGAAAAAAAGAGCAGAAGTAAAATAAAATAACAGTAGGGAGGCTATATATACAGGGGGGGGGTACCGGTGCAGAGTCAATGTGCGGGGGCACCGGCTAATTTAGGTAGTTGAGGTAATATGTACATGTGGGTAGAGTTAAAGTAACTATGCATAAATAATTAACAGAGTAGCAGCAGCGTAAAAATATGGGGTGGGGGTGGGGGGTGGGGGGGGTGGGGGGGCAGTGCAAATAGTCTGGGTAGCCATGATTAGCTGTTCAGGAGTCTTATGGCTTGGGGGTAGAAGCTGTTGAGAAGCCTTTTGGACAGGGAAAATAAATAAACACGTGTTGTATTTACAATGGTGTTTGTTCTTCACTGGTTGCCCTTTTCTTGTGGCAACAGGTCACAAATCTTGCAGCTGTGATGGCACACTGTGGTATTTCACCCAATAGATATGGGAGTTTATCCAAATTGGGTTTGTTTTCGAATTCTTTGTGGGTCTATGTAATCTGAGGGAAATATGAGTATCTAATATGGTCATACATTTGGCAGGAGGTTATGAAGTGCAGCTCAGTTTCCACCTCATTTTGTAGGCAGTGTGCACATAGCCTGTCTTCTCTTGAGAGCCAGGTCTGCCTACGGTGGCCTTTCTCAATAGCAAGGCTATGCTCACTGAGTCTGTACATAGTCAAAGCTTTCCTTAAGTTTGGGTCAGTCACAGTGGTCAGGTATTCTGCCACTGTGTACTCTCTGTTTAGGGCCAAATACTATAAATACAAGACTTCAGATTCTAGTAGGGTGAGGTCGGGTGCTGCAGACTGTTCTAGTGCCCTCGCCAATTTGTTGATATAAGTGTTGAAGAGGGTGGGGCTCAAGGTGCATCCCTGTCTCACCCTTTCTCTCTCTCTCTCTCTCTCTCTCTCTCTCTCTCTCTCTCTCTCTCTCTCTCTCTCTCTCTCTCTCTCTCTCTCTCTCTCTCTCTCTCTCTCTCTCTCCTCTCTCTCTCTAGGTCTGTGGGGCTTGGTGAATAATGCAGGAGTGTGTGTTAACTTCGGGGATGCAGAGCTTTCTCTGATGTCTAACTACCGTGGATGTATGGAGGTGAACTTCTTTGGGACTCTGAATGTCACCAAGACATTCCTGCCTCTGCTACGTCAGGCCAAGGGACGTATCGTCACTATCTCCAGCCCTGCAGGTGGGTGGATCACACGCACGCACACACGCACACACACACACACACACACGCACACACGCACGCACGCACACGCACGCGCGCACACACACACACACACACACACTCAGAAAGACAACTCACCACATACTCATACACACACCTCCCACATTGTCTCAACACAACGTTCAGGGTTAAATCTGTCTGGCTTTGATACGAACACAACGTTCAGGGTTTATACCTGTCTGGCTTTGATATAAAACACACATTATGTTACAATCAATGCCTGCAATCAAAACCTTGTTGTTGTTTCATACCATATGGTTAAAGTGATTACTACCCTGTCATAACGGATGCCATGGTGGATGTGTCGGTACATAACATTCTGCATGTCAGTCTATTAGTCCTAAATGGCAGCCTTATCCCTGGAGAGATACTGTCCTGCAGGGTTTCGTTCCAACCCTAATCTAGAGCACCTGATTCTAATAATTAGCTGGTTAAGAAGCTGAATCAGGTCAGTTACAACTGGGGTTGAAACGAAAACCTACAGGATGGTAGCTCGCCAGGAACAGGGTTGGAGAACCCTGCCCTACACCCTATTCCCTCCACAGGGCTCTGGTCAAAAGTAGTGCACTGTTTAGGGAATAGGGTGCCATTTGGAATTCAGCAAAGTGTCTTTGGTTTGTGGTTTTTGAGGATCTTGCCAAGATAAAGGTTCCTTTATCAAAACATTTCCCAACCCAACTGCTACATGACATCACCCAAAAAGTCCTGTGATGCCAGCAATCAGAGCTGTCTAAATACTATCATCCCAATAGCAACCAATCAGAGCTGTCTCAATACTATCATCCCTAAAGCAACCAATCAGAGCTGTCTCAATACTATCATCCCTACAGCAACCAATCAGAGCTGTCTCAATACTATCATCCCTATAGCAACCAATCAGAGCTGTCTCAATACTATCATCCCTACAGCAACCAATCAGAGCTGTCTCAATACTATCATCCCTATAGCAACCAATCAGAGCTGTCTCAATACTATCATCCCTATAGCAACCAATCAGTGCTGTCTCAATACTATCATCCCTATAGCAACCAATCAGAGCTGTCTCAATACTATCATCCTATAGAAACCAATCAGAGCAGTCTCAATACTATCATCCCTATAGCAACCAATCAGAGCAGTCTCAATACTATCATCCCTATAGCAACCAATCAGAGCAGTCTCAATACTATCATCCCTACAGCAACCAATCAGAGCAGTCTCAATACTATCATCCCTATAGCAACCAATCAGAGCTGTCTAAATACTATCATCCCTACAGCAACCAATCAGAGCTGTCTAAATACTATCATCCTTACAGCAACCAATCAGAGCAGTCTCAATACTATCATTTTAGTCATTTAGCAGACGCTCTTATCCAGAGCGACTTACAGTTAGTGAGTACATACATTATTTTATTTTTTAAAATATTTTTTCATACTGGCCGCCCGTGGGAATCAAACCCACAACCCTGGCGTTGCAAACGCCATGCTCTACCAACTGAGCTACATCCCTGCCGGCCATTCCCTCAACCACCCTGGGCCAATTGTGCGCCGCCCAATGGGTCTCCCGGTCGCGGCCGGCTACGACAGAGCCTGGATTCGAACCAGGATCTCTAGTGGCACAGCTAGCACTGCGATGCAGTGCCTTAGACCACTGTGCCACTCGGCGCCCATATAGCAACCAATCAGAGCAGTCTCAATACTATCATCCCTACAGCAACCAATCAGAGCTGTCTCAATACTATCATCCCTACAGCAACCAATCAGAGCTGTCTCAATACTATCATCCCTATAGCAACCACTGACTCTCAGTGGAAACCCCATAAAGCACCCAGTTTGGTGGAGCTATTTTTGAAATGATTTCTCATGTAACATTTGGATGAAGCAAACCACTATGGAAGGTGCATTGATACATTGAAGGGTTTCAGACGCTGTACAACTACACAACAGTAGAAACATGAAAGAGCCATCATCTGCACATGATTTCAGGCTGCTTCATATTGCTCTGTGACTTCATCTTCCCCCCCCCCTGTGCTGTGAACGCAGGCAATACGACATGCTTCACCTAGCGTTACAGAGACACACCCAGACGGAACACGGTGTTTATACTAGTCAAGCTGTCAGGCTCAGGCTGGATGCATAGAGCCGGATGAGGCCCACTTCACACAGATACAGGTGGGGCCTATTGTCCTAAGGGATATCCCAAATGGTACCCTGTTCCCTCTACAGTGCACTACTTTTGACCCGAGTGTACTAAGTAGGGAATAGGATGGCGTTTGGAAGGTGGCCCTATTTCAGCCTTTTCACTGCCATCCTGTCAGTCGTTGAGTCACAGGGAACGCTCCTCTTAACACTAAAGCATTTCTCTCCACGAGGCCCAGAGGGAAACCACAAACGTAGAAACAGTCTCGATCTGCAATTACATTTTAGTCATTTTAGCAGACGCTCTCATCCCAGAGCGACTTACAGTTAGCGAGTGCATACATTTTTTCATACTGTGTAGCATTGTGTTCCTAACACGCCCTTTAGCATTTCCTGTCTCCCGCCGTCTGGAGTAGAGCGGAACATTGTTGTGGTGTTGCTACATAGTCTGCATCCCAAATGGCACCCTATTCAATCAATTTCAATCAATCAATCAATTTTATTTTATATAGCCCTTCTTACATCAGCTAATATCTCGAAGTGCTGTACAGAAACCCAGCCTAAAACCCCAAACAGCTAATAATGCAGGTGTAGAAGCACGGTGGCTAGGAAAAACTCCCTAGAAAGGCAAAACCTAGGAAGAAACCTAGAGAGGAACCAGGCTATGAGGGGTGGCCAGTCCTCTTCTGGCTGTGCCGGGTGGAGATTATAACAGAACCATGCCAAGATGTTCAAAAATGTTCATAAGTGACAAGCATGGTCAAATAATAATCAGGAATAAATCTCAGTTGGCTTTTCATAGCCGATCATTAGAGTTTAAAACAGCAGGTCTGGGACAGGTAGGGGTTCCATAACCGCAGGCAGAACAGTTTAAACTGGAATAGCAGCAAGGCCAGGCGGACTGGGGACAGCAAGGAGTATATAGTGCACTACTTTTGTACAGGGGCCTATCTGGTCAAAAGTAGTGCACTACATAGGGAATAGGGTGCCATCAGGGGTCTCAGACAGGTTAGGAGAGTTTATGGGCTGACAGCAGCGACATGATGTTGTATAAACATATCTCTCATCGCCTGAAGGAAGAACTGACACATATTTTAATATGGAAGAACCAGTGTCAAGCTGGCCAGCAGAATACCACCCTGCATCCCACTGCTGGCTTGCCTCTGAAACTAAGCTGGGTTGGTCCCTGGATGGGAGACCAGATGCTGCTGGAAGTGGTGTTGGAGGGCCAGTAGGAGTCACTCTTTCTTCTGGTGTAAAATATCCCAATGCCCCAGGGCAGTGATTGGGGACATTGCCCTGTGTAGGGTGCCGTCTTTCGGATGGGAAGTTAAACGGGTGACTCTCTGTGGTCACTAAAGATTCAGCCGGTGTCTTTGGTTTGTGGTTTTTGAGGTTCTTGCCAAGATAAAGGTTCCTTTATCAAAACATTTATTTTAAGAGTAGGGCTGTTAACCTCGCTGTCCTGACTAAATTCCCAATCTGGCCCCTCTTACCATCGTGGCCACCTAATCATTCCCAGCTTCCAATTGGCTCATTCATCCCCCGTCCTCTCCCCTGTAACCATTCCCCGGGTCGTTGCTGTAAATGAGAACGTGTTCTCAGTCCATTTACCTGGTTAAATAAAGGGTTATTTTTTTTGTATCTTTACCGACGTCTTTTAATATGGAAGAACCAGTGTTCTTTTCTTATCTTTACTGACATGTCTTAATTACATTAATCGAAGGGCAAAGTGCGGAAGTTACATTCTAGCAATACAATGAAGATAATAGAACTAGATATGACTAGAGGAAATAGTTAACGCGTGTAAAAAGGGTAAACAGTAGTGGGGAAAGTTACGGCCCAGTCCCTTCAGCCCTCTGAAACAAAGATCTCATTAGATCTCCTATAATACTGTATACTGACGTTGTGGTGTCTCTCTCTCTCTCTGTGTGTCCCTCCAGGAGAGCAGCCGTTCCCCTGTCTAGCAGCGTACGGAGCCTCCAAGGCAGCTCTCAACCTGTTCATCAACACACTCCGCCACGAACTGGAACCCTGGGGGGTGAAAGTGTCCACCATACTGCCATCCTCATACAAGACAGGTGAGGGTTAAAGGTTAGAGGTCAGAGGTTAGGGGTTAAGGTTAGGGTTACAGCTGGAACCCTGGGCGGTCAACGTGTCCACCATACTGTCATCCTCATACAAGACAGGTGAGGGTTAAAGGTCAGAGGTTAGGGGTTAAGGTTAGGGTTACAGCTGGAACCCTGGGCGGTCAACGTGTCCACCATACTGCCATCCTCATACAAGACAGGTGAGGGTTAAAGGTTAGAGGTCAGAGGTTAGGGGTTAAGGTTAGGGTTACAGCTGGAACCCTGGGCGGTCAACGTGTCCACCATACTGCCATCCTCATACAAGACAGGTGAGGGTTAAAGGTCAGAGGTCAGAGGTCAGAGGTCAGGGGTCAGGGATAGGGGTCAGGATTATGGCATCCACCATTCTTCCCTCCTCATACTAGATAGGGGAGGGGAACCTGGGGAGCAGGAGGAAGCGTTTGGGTGTAACACACAGTGGACATGAATGGGGGTAAAATAAAATAAAAAGTTATTTGCCACATGCGCCGAATACAACAGTGAAATGCTTACTTACAAGCCCTTAACCAACAATGCAGTTTACTTTTTTTATTTTTTTAAGGGTTAAGTAAAAAATTGATAAGTAAAAAATAATAAATTGCAAATAATTAAATTAAATTATTAAAAATAAATTAACAGTAGGGAGGCTATATACAGGGGGTACTGGTACAGATCTTCGGGGCGGCAGGTAGCTTAGTGGTTAAGAGCGTTGTGCCAGCAACCGAAAGGTCGCTGGTTCTAATCACCAAATCTGTCGATGTGCCCTTGAGCAAGGCACTTAACCCTACTTGCTCCTGTAAGTCGCTCTGGATAAGAGCGTCTGCTAAATGACTAAAATGTAAATGTAATGTGCGGGGGCACCGGTTAGTTGAGGTAATATGTACATGTGGGTAGAGTTAAAGTGACTATGCATAAATAATAAACAGAGTAGCAGCAGCGTAAAAGGGGTGGGGTGGAATGGCAATGCAAATAGTCCGGGTAGCCATGATTAGCTGTTCAGGAGTCTTGGGGGTAGAAGATGTTAAGAGGCCTTTTGGACCTAGACTTGGCGCTCCGGTACCGCTTGCCGTGCAGTAGCAGAGAGAACAGTATATGACTGAGGTGGCTGGAGTCTTTGACAATTGTTAGGGCCTTCCTCTGACACCGCCTGGTATAGAGGTCCTGGATGGCAGGGAGCTTTGCCCCAGTGATGTACTGGGCCGTACGCACTACCCTCTGTAGTGCCTTGCGGTCGGAGGCTGAGCAGTTGCCATACCAGGCGGTGATGCAACCAGTAAGGATGCTCTCGATGGTGCAGCTGTAGAACTTTTTGAGGATCTGAGAACCCATGCCAAATCTTTTCAGTCTCCTGAGGGGGAATAGGCTTTGTCGTGCCCTCTTCACGACTGTCTTGCTGTGTTTGGACCATGATAGTTTGTTGGTGATGTGGACACCAAGGAACTTGAAGCTCTCGAACCTGTTCCACTACAGCCCCGTCGATGAGAATGGGGGCGTGCTCAGGGCAGGGGAATATGCTAAAGTTGTCACATCCGACACAATGCAACCAGGTCCACCTTCCCTCTCGCTCACCACCAAGCCCTCTTACTACCCCAGAGTTCAAAACAGGCCATGTCCACCTTCCCTCTCGCTCACCACCAAGCCCTCTTACTACCCCAGAGTTCAAAACAGGCCATGTCCACCTTCCCTCTCGCTCACCACCAAGCCCTCTTACTACCCCAGAGTTCAAAACAGGCCATGTCCACCTTCCCACTCGCTCACCACCAAGCCCTCTTACTACCCCAGAGTTCAAAACAGGCCATGTCCACCTTCCCACTCGCTCACCACCAAGCCCTCTTACTACCCCAGAGTTCAAAACAGGCCATGTCCACCTTCCCGCTCGCTCACCACCAAGCCCTCTACAGTATCTACAAAAATGTATCTTCCTTTGTACCTTTGGCTGTCTCTCTGTAGTGGAAGGTGATCTTAGGAGTACAGACTAACAAAGGGTGTTGTGACAGAGTGTAGAGAGATGATAGATGGGATGGGGACTAGAGGAGTGGAACCACCAGAGAGATGATAGATGGGATGGGGACTAGAGGAGTGGAACCACCAGATAGATGATAGATGGGATGGGGACTAGAGGAGTGGAACCACCAGAGAGATGATAGATGGGATGGGGACTAGAGGAGTGGAACCACCAGAGAGATGATAGATGGGATGGGGACTAGAGGAGTGGAACCACCAGAGAGATGATAGATGGGATGGGGACTAGAGGAGTGGAACCACCAGATAGATGATAGATGGGATGGGGACTAGAGGAGTGGAACCACCAGATAGATGATAGATGGGATGGGGACTAGAGGAGTGGAACCACCAGATAGATGATAGATGGGATGGGGACTAGAGGAGTGGAACCACCAGAGAGATGATAGATGGGATGGGGACTAGAGGAGTGGAACCACCAGAGAGATGATAGATGGGATGGGACTAGAGGAGTGGAACCACCAGAGAGATGATAGATGGGATGGGGACTAGAGGAGTGGAACCACCAGAGAGATGATAGATGGGATGGGGACTAGAGGAGTGGAACCACCAGAGAGATGATAGATGGGATGCGGACTAGAGGAGTGGAACCACCAGAGAGATGATAGATGGGATGGGGACTAGAGGAGTGGAAACTGGGTTAAGATAGAGAACATATGGTGTAAGGGAAACTCAATGTTAACTCAACCCTCTATATATCCTGATCCCAGGTCAGTCCAGTAACCAGGAGTACTGGGAGAGTCAGTACAAGACCCTGATCCACAACCTGTCCGCAGGCCTGCTGGAGGAGTACGGGGAGGATTACACCCATGAGACCAAGGACCTCTTCCAGCGATTCGCCCAGTCGGCTAACGAGGACCTGTCACCAGTCATCAACACCATCAGTGAGGCGCTGCTCTCCCCCCAGCCCCTGGTCCGGTACTACGCTGGGCCCGGCGTGGGCCTCATGTACTTCATCTATAGTTATTTCCCTCTGAGTCTCTCGGACAAGTTCCTCCAGAGACTATTTGTGCAGAAGAAGATCATCCCCCGAGCGCTGAGGAAGGAGAATGGGCTCAACGGCAGCCTCAGCCTCAACAACAACAACAACAACAACAACAACAACAACAACGTGGATAAGATAGAGAAGTAGAACAATGAGCTGTTTTTGTAGGAGGTAAAAAGCTGTAGGATCACTGATGTCACATAAACACGCTCATAGTGTTGTTGTCTATTTTGTTTGAATATGTGGTTTTACATTGGTGTTCATATTGAAGGGAAGATGAACTGAAGATGAATTAGTATTGCTTCCCCTTTCCAGTAGACGGCAGACACCAACACGGCTGGCACCAACACGGCTGGCACCAACACGGCTGGCACCAACACGGCTGGCACCAACACGGCTGGCACCAACACGGCTGGCACCAACATGGCTGGCACACAGCTGGCACAGAAGCCAAGTGGAAAAGCCAGAGGTCAGAGGTCAAGTTTAGCTATCACCACAACCACAGACATTAGGAATGTGTCCCAAATGGCACCCTATTCCGTATGTAGTGCACTACTTTAGACCAAGTGCACTACTTTTGAGCAGAACCCCTATGGGCCGTAGTCTAAAGTAATGCACTATGTAGGGAATAGGGTGCCATTTGGGATGCATTTTTAGATCCTAGGTTAGCGTGGACTCTTACCTCACTCCCCTCTGCTGCGGTCTGTGACCAGATAGGGACTGTATAGAGTACTAGACTAATACTGAACGTCCAATACACCAGACACACACAATAGAATGGTCACAATAGCGGCATTTTGCCACATTGCAGTGGTAGGTATGTTTCACCTGTTTGATGTTGGCCAGTGAGGTGCATTGACAAGCTAAATACAGCTAGCTAGGGGTCCATACTCCTGAGCTCATTGTCACCACCAAACACCGCCATACCTAGCGTGGATACCCAACCTGTTTGTGCTACAAACATTGGCATATGACAAGGAGTGGAAGAATAGCCCGAACAGGTCTGGTACCCAGGCTATAACATACCCACTGTAGGGTGAATCCCAAAACCTTATAATGACTGTCACTTCTTCTCCAATGGGTTGAGTTGTCTTTCCTCATCTGTTCTGGAAATACACCAATCTGTCACATCACCACGGAGCTCGGGAAAATACACCAATCTGTCACATCACCATGGAGCTCGGGAAATACACCAATCTGTCACATCACCATGGAGCTCGGGAAATACACCAATCTGTCACATCACCATGGAGCTCGGGAAATACACCAATCTGTCACATCACCATGGAGCTCTGAATTCAAGGACCTTACAGATGTTGTTTTTACTTTGAACAGTTCATTGTTGTGCATCTATTTTTATTGTATTTTTAACCCCACTGAATGTTCTTAAATCAGAGTAGCTATGCCAGTTTTATTTTATGAATCACTGAAACTGTGAATTTTACAAAAAAAATCTGAAAAAAATAATTTCAAAAAAATATGTACATTTTTCACCCGTTGTTCACCTATCTCTGGTAGTATTAAAAGTTGACTTTTTAAAATCTCTTCATTGTCTCTTGCCTCAGCAATCACCAAATACATACTATAGCTCTCCTTTGTCATGGAAGACAGTTTGTTGACATGCCAAACCTAACCACCCATTTATAATCTGTTTTGTTGACATGTCAAGCGCCCATCTTTGACCTTTATACTCAAACCTAACCACCCATTTGTCATCTGTTTTTTTGACCTGCCAAGCGCCCATCTTTGACCTTCATACTCAAACCTAACCACCCATTTATAATCTGGTTTGTTGACATGCCAAGCGCCCATCTTTGAACTTCATCCTCAAACCAAACCACCCATTTATAATCTGGTTTGTTGATCTGCCAAGCGCCCATCTTTGAACTTCATACTCAAACCTAACCACCCATTTATAATCTGGTTTGTTGATATGCCAAGCGCCCATTTTTGACCTTCATACTCAAACCTAACCACCCATTTATAATCTGGTTTGTTGACATGCCAAGCGCCCATCTTTGAACTTCATACTCAAACCAAACCACCCATTTATAATCTGGTTTGTTGACATGCCAAGCGCCCATCTTTGCCTTCATACTCAAACCTAACCACCCATTTATAATCTGGTTTGTTGACATGCCAAGCGCCCATCTTTGAACTTCACACTCAAACCTAACCACCTGTTTATAAACTGGTTTGTTGACATGCCAAGTGCCCATCTTTGAACTTCATACTCAAACCTAACCACCCATTTATAATCTGGTTTGTTGACATGCCAAGCGCCCATCTTTGCCTTCATACTCAAACCTAACCACCCATTTATAATCTGGTTTGTTGACATGCCAAGCGCCCATCTTTGAACTTCACACTCAAACCTAACCACCTGTTTATAAACTGGTTTGTTGACATGCCAAGTGCCCATCTTTGAACTTCATACTCAAACCAAACCACCCATTTATAATCTGGTTTGTTGACATGCCAAGCGCCCAACTTTGAACTTCATTCTCAAACCTAACCACCCATTTATAATCTGGTTTGTTGATATGCCAAGCGCCCATTTTTGACCTTCATACTCAAACCTAACCACCCATTTATAATCTGGTTTGTTGACATGCCAAGCGCCCATTTTTGACCTTCATACTCAAACCTAACCACCCATTTATAATCTGGTTTGTTGACCTGCCAAGCGCCCATCTTTGATCTTCATACTCAAACCTAACCACCCATTTATAATCTGGTTTGTTGACCTGCCAAGCGCCCATCTTTGATCTTCATACTCAAACCTAACCACCCATTTATAATCTGTTTTGTTGACATGCCAAGCGCCCACCTTTGAACTTCATACTCAAACCAAACCACCCATTTATAATCTGTTTTGTTGACATGCCAAGCGCCCATATTTGACCTTTATACTCAAACCTAACCACCCATTTATAATCTGGTTTGTTGACCTGCCAAGCGCCCATCTTTGACCTTCATACTCAAACCTAACCACCCATTTATAATCTGGTTTGTTGACATGCCAAGCGCCCATCTTTGAACTTCATACTCAAACCTAACCACCCATTTATAATCTGGTTTGTTGATATGCCAAGCGCCCATTTTTGACCTTCATACTCAAACCTAACCACCCATTTATAATCTGGTTTGTTGACATGCCAAGCGCCCACCTTTGAACTTCATACTCAAACCAAACCACCCATTTATAATCTGGTTTGTTGACATGCCAAGCGCCCACCTTTGAACTTCATACTCAAACCAAACCACCCATTTATAATCTGGTTTGTTGACATGCCAAGCGCCCATCTTTGACCTTCATACTCAAACCTAACCACCCATTTATAATCTGGTTTGTTGACATGCCAAGCGCCCATTTTTGAACTTCATACTCAAACCAAACCACCCATTTATAATCTGGTTTGTTGACATGCCAAGCGCCCATTTTTGACCTTTACAATCCGTCAATTAGTATTTGGCGCAGCGTATGCTAATTCCATAGCTGAGTTCACTTAATTAAGCCTTATAACATTGTATAACTGAAGAAAGATCGGGGGCATGGGTGGGAGGGAATGGTTTGACCCTGCTTTGCTTTGCTCAGCAGTTAGAACTTTTGCAGAATGGTCGCGTCCCAAATGTTACCCTGTTCTCTATAGTGTGCACTACTTTTGACCAGGGCCCATAGGAAATAGGTGCCACTAAATAGTGAATAGGTTGCCATTTGGGACTCAGATAATGAGTTTATTCTGTATAGCCATTCAAATAAATACCCCACGTTTTAGACCCCCTCATCTACCCCCTAAATTGACCCAGGTCTGGGGCCCCTCTTCCTAGAACTTCCTAGAACAGTCAGAGATTCTGTGAAGCCAGGGGGGACCAATTTAGGGCAGTGGGGAGGAGAGGGGAGAGGGGAGAGAGGAGGGGAGAGGGGAGAGAGGAGAGAGGAGAGGGGAGAGAGGAGGGGAGAGGAGAGGGGAGAGAGAAGAGAGGGGAGAGGGGAGAGGGGAGAGGGGAGAGAGAGGAGAGGAGAGGGGAGAGGGGAGAGAGGAGAGAGAAGAGGGGAGAGAGGAGAGGTGAGAGGGGAGAGGAGATGGGGGAGAGGAGAGGGGAGAGGAGGGAGGGGGGGAGAGGAAAGAGGAGAGGAGAGAGGAGAGAGGAGAGAGGAGAGAGGAGAGAGGGGAGGGGAGAGGAGAGAGGAGAGAGGAGAGAGGAGAGAGGAGAGAGGAGAGAGGAGAGAGGGGAGGGGAGGGGAGGGGAGGGGAGACGAAAGAGGCCGTCCAGCCAACAGTGACCACTGATTGTTTTGGGGAGAGATCAGTGATGATAACGCTGTTGGTTTGAACTCACTTTGATTAACTGAGACAGGACAGAGATGGCCCAGAGGGGGCTTTGTTATGACATCCATCTGACCACAATGCTGCTAGCCAAACATTGTGATAGAGAGTTTCTTCACTTGACTGATTCCCTCTTTTTCATGTAACCTCTTGCTCCACTTGTGGTGTGGCCATTTACATAAACAAGCAAATTAAATGGGAACACACACACACACAGACACACATTCATAACTCAGTGTAACCTTTGCTCCAAATATAACATGTTACTATCCTATCTGATCAGTAGTTGTAACTTCCGTTCCCCTTACCTAACCCTCACCCTCACCTTAACCCTCACCCTAACCCTAACCCTCACCCTCACCCTCACCCTCACCTTAACCCTCACCCTAACCCTAACCCTCACCCTCACCCTCACCCTCACCCTCACCCTTACCCTTACCCTTACCCTTACCCTTACCCTTACCCTCACCCTCACCCTAACCCTAACCTCTCACCCAACCCTCACCCTAACCCTCACCCTAACCCTAACCTCTCACCCAACCCTCACCCTAACCCTCACCCTAACCCTAACCCTAACCCTAACCCTAACCCTAACCTCTCACCCAACCCTCACCCTAACCCTCACCCTCACCCTAACCCTCACCCTAACCCTCCTGAACTCTCCATCTGCTGAACCACTGAGAAAGATGCAAATAACAGTAAGGGTCTGTGTCCCAAATGGCATCATATTATTTTGGTCAAAAGTAGTGCACTATTTCTCCTAACCAATATACACTGATTATAGTGCAGTGTGTGGTTGTATCCAGTGTATTATAGTGCAGTGTGTGGTTGTATCCAGTGTATTATAGTGCAGTGTGTGGTTGTATCCAGTGTATTATAGTGTGGTTGTATCCAGTGTATTATAGTGCAGTGTGTGGTTGTATCCAGTGTATTATAGTGCAGTGTGTGGTTGTATCCAGTGTATTATAGTGCAGTGTGTGGTTGTATCCAGTGTATTATAGTGCAGTGTGTGGTTGTATCCAGTGTATTATAGTGCAGTGTGTGGTTGTATCCAGTGTATTATAGTGCAGTGTGTGGTTGTATCCAGTGTATTATAGTGCAGTGTGTGGTTGTATCCAGTGTATTAAAGTGCAATGTGTGGTTGTATCCAGTGTATTATAGTGCAGTGTGTGGTTGTATCCAGTGTATTATAGTACAGTGTGTGGTTGTATCCAGTGTATTTCACAGAAATAGCCCAATGTAGTTCTGTTGACTGTTATTGGCACATTGCCAGCCTAAACTCAGCTCAGCTGGCATAAAGGGACCAACTGGAGTTGATTTTTGGCATAAAATTGTTAATCCTAGTGGGAAAACTGAAGGTATGGAAATTACAAGTAACAATGCAGCAACGAGGCCTACCATGACAAGCAGTAATATCAAGAATATGCCTCAGGGATAGCAGAAGTATGTTAGTTTATTTGTAATAATGTAATTAGGTGGGTGATTATATTTGTCCGATTTCACACATGCACAAGTGTGTATTATTGATTGGTTGATATGATTTATTGAAGCGTCATACACCTACCTATGTCTCCAACCCACATGCTTAGAAGACACTGCTAAATAAAGACGGCCCAGGACATCACTGGGACCGTGCTCCCACCCATCCAGGACATCACTGGGACCGTGCTCCCACCCATCCAGGACATCACTGGGACCGTGCTCCCACCCATCCAGGACATCACTGGGACCGTGCTCCCACCCATCCAGGACATCACTGGGACCGTGCTCCCACCCATCCAGGACATCACTGGGACCGTGCTCCCACCCATCCAGGACATCACTGGGACCGTGCTCCCACCCATCCAGGACATCACTGGGACCGTGCTCCCACCCATCCAGGACATCACTGGGACCGTGCTCCCACCCATCCAGGACATCACTGGGACCGTGCTCCCACCCATCCAGGACATCACTGGGACCGTGCTCCCACCCATCCAGGACATCACTGGGACCGTGCTCCCATCCATCCAGGACATCACTGGGACCGTGCTCCCATCCATCCAGGACATCACTGGGACCGTGCTCCCACCCATCCAGGACATCACTGGGACCGTGCTCCCACCCATCCAGGACATCACTGGGACCGTGCTCCCACCCATCCAGGACATCCCTGGGACCGGTGCTCCCACCCATCCAGGACATCACTGGGACCGTGCTCCCACCCATCCAGGACATCTACTCCAAACGGTGCCTGAGGGAAGGCCAGCAGCACCATCAAGGACCCCAGACACCCCCCAGCCACGAGCTGTTCTCTCCCTTACCGTCGGGCAGATGGTATCAGAGCATGAGGTCTGATACCAACAGGCTCAGAGACAGTTTCTATCTACAAGCCCTCAGACTGCTGAACAGTTGAACTGGACTGACCACCAGCTCTGATTCTCCACACCTTAGCACACACGCACTCACGCATGTACATACCCACACAGGCATACACAGCCACACCCACACAGACATACAGTACACCCACAGGCATACAGTACACACCCACTGTTACGGATACAGGTATCCTGTGTCCTGTGTTTTTTTTCTCCTTCTGCCCTAATCACAGGTGTCCTGTATGTTCCTGATTGGTGGTCGTTGAGGTGTCTGCTGATTGGACCAATCAGTGAACATTCCTGTGCATTGCACCACCTGTTACTCGTTTGTTCAATCACACATCCCCTTGTATAAAAACCAGTCTTGTGTTTGTAGAGAGAGAATATTTCCGGATGTGAGTATGGACACGGTGGTGTCCTGTTTTTGGTTACTCACTAAGTCGCTGTTTATTATGATTGGTAAATTCTGTTAGACTACTGTTTTGTTAGGTGAGTGCGGATACTGTGGTGTCCTGTGTATTGTGTACTACTTAATTGCTGATTACCCTGTTTGGTTGTGTGATGTCACGAGAGGCTGTGTCCTGGAGGGACGTTACATCCCCCTGAGGTGGCTGCAAACCCAGACAGCTATGGCTCCATCTGCTGGTATGGTCGGGAACTCCAACCCTCTGTGGCCAATCTTCCCACGCAGCTGAAACCAATCAGGGGCTGATGGGCTGGAGTTGTTTTGGAAGGGAAGAGACACGGTCTGGAGGGTGGGTTGGAGGAAGAAGAGAATTGTGTTATAATTTCGTTAGTTGCCGAAGACCTTTAATAAAAATCCTTGTTTTGGTTGAACCTGGACTCCTTGCACTACTTGGGCAACCCCGCTGGAAGCGGTAGCCTCTCGTGGCATCACAGATGGTGGAGAATACGGGCATGCTCAAGCGGTAATAGTGCATGTCAGAGGAGGATACCGAAGGTTTGATCACCCAGTTTTCCAAGCTGGCCATAGGCTCCCCGCCGACTGAAATGGAGGACATATTGAAAGCCCTTGTTGCTGGCCAGCAAGCCCAGATGCAAACAAACGTGGCTCTCTTGGAGGAGCAAAAGAAAGCCAACCTTCTGAAGGCAGAGGAATTGCAGTTGCAGAGACAGAGGGTGGTCCAAAATACCCGCCCAATAAAGGCAAGTGACTTTATATCTAAGATGGGAGCTACCGATGACATTGAGGCATACCTGCATGCATTTGAGGCCACGGCCACTAGGGAAGCCTGGCCCAAGCAACAGTGGGTTGGTCTGTTAGCCCCCCTTTCTAACCGGGGAAGCGCTGAATGCTGTCCGGGACCTGGGCCCTGACCAGGTTACTGACTATGATGCCCTGAAGTCTGAGATCCTCAGCAGATATGGACTCACAAAGTTTGGTATGGCCCAGCGCTTTCACAGTTGGACCTTCCAACCAGACCAACCTCCTCGGGCGCAGATGCATGAACTTGTCCGAATCGCAAGGAAATGGCTGGATCCGCAGAGGAATACAGCAGCGGCGGTGGTGGAGGCCGTTGTGGTGGATCGTTACCTACGCGCCCTGCCTTATGAGGCAAAACGGTTCATCAGTCAACAGGCCTTGACCACGGCTGATCTGACCGTGGAAGCTGTGGAAAAGTACCAGGCCACAGCGGAGATGCTGAATGCTTCCCGGAAAGACCCCAGGAGTGCGGCCCCACCACAAATGGGGAAAACCCGTCCAAAGGACCCCAAGGTCTCGAACCCCGCCGCGTCAGGACTTATCCCGGCTCCAGGGGGAGCCAGAAACCAGGCGGGTCCAAGAAGAGTACACCAGGAGGGGGAAACTCGACAGTGTTACCGGTGTGGGGAGATGGGACATATCTCCTGGCAGTGTGGGAAACCAGCCGATGAACCTATGCCCACTGCGGAGTCCTCCAGCTCAGCACCCACACACCGTGTTGCCTCGCTCTTGGGAGTCGTAGAGGGCGGCCCAGATCGACCCCCCACCTGCCCGGTAACTGTGAATCACCATGATGTGGAGGCCTTACTGGATTCTGGTAGCCGGGCCACCCTGGTGCGTAAGGATTTGGTGGGCCCAACGTGTCTGACCCCGGGGAAAGTCCTCCCAGTTTCCTGTGTCCATGGGGACACCAGAGAATACCCCATTACTGAACTTACAATGACCAGCACACGGGGAACCATACACACGACGGCGGGGTGGTTGATTCCCTCCCCGTCCCTGTCCTAATTGGACGAGACTGCCCAGCCTTTTACCCACTCTGGAGAGAGTCTCAGGAGAGGATAACCCGAGTACCTCGGAAACGGAGAGGCAAGACTCATCCTGGGAAGGCTCCGGTGCAATCCTCCGAGTTACTCACTCCCGCCCGGGCTCTGATAGGGATGGCAGGTGCCCAGACCGACACCGAGACTGGTCCGGATACGGGAGAAGAGAACGCAGCCCAGGAAAGTGCTCCGTTCTCCAGTGAAGAAGACGTCCCAGGCACCCAAGAGCTTCCCCCTCTCACAGGCCAGTATGGTACGGCTCAATTACAAGATCCTACTCTTGCAAATGCCTTAAGAAATGTGCAGGTATTAGAAGGTGTAGTGTTAGGTGATAAGACAACCCCTACTTACCCCCATTTCGCAGTAAACCGGGGGGTTAGTATATCAGATAGTCAAGAAAAATGAGGAAGTGCATGAACAGCTCCTCGTGCCACAGCCCTATCGGGCCACAGTACTCAACCTAGCCCACACACACCCGCTAGGGGCCCACTTGGGGGTAGAGAAGACTAAGGAAAGAATCATGCAACGTTTCTTTTGGCCAGGAGTACACCAAGAGATAGAGAACTACTGCCGTAGTTGCCCTGAGTGTCAGCAGGTTGCGCCAAAGCCCACATATAGAAACCCGCTCATTCCCTTGCCCATTATCGAAACTCCTTTTGAGAGGATTGGATTAGACATAGTCGGGCCCTTACCGAAAAGTGCCAGGGGACATCAATACATTCTGGTCATTCTGGACTATGCGTCCCGGTACCCGGAGGCCATTCCGCTGAGGAAGGCTACATCCAGACAAATCGCCAAGGAGCTGTTCCGTCTCTCAACTAGTCTGGGAATCCCAAAAGAGATATTGACGGACCAAGGGACTCCATTCATGTCCAGGGTGATGAAAGAACTCTGTGCTTTACTGAAAAATCAAACAGCTGAGAACCTCGGTCTACCACCCCCCAGACAGATGGCCTAGTCGAACGTTTTAACAAAACACTAAAATCCATGCTGCGGAAAGCGGTAGGGGAAGATGGGCGCAACTGGGATCAGCTGTTACCATACATATTGTTTGCGGTGAGAGAGGTACCTCAGTCTTCTACTGGTTTTTCACCCTTTGAGCTCTTGCTTTCCTACAGACCCAGAGGACTGCTCGACATCGCCAAGGAGGCCTGGGAGGAGCAGCCATGCCAACAGCGGACACTGATCGACCATGTAGGGGCTATGAGGGAGAGAATGAAGGCCATCTATCCCATGATGCGGGAACACATGGAGGCCAGTCAGCGGCAACAGCAAGCCTCCTACAACAGATCTGCTCAGCCCAGGGAGTTTAAGCCGGGGGACAGAGTGCTGGTCCTGGTGCCAACCGTTGAGTGCAAATTCCTGGCAACCTGGCAAGGACCATATGAGGTCATTGAACGCATGGGAGAAGTAAACTACAAGGTGAGGCAACCAGATAAGAGGAAAACTGAGCAGATTTATCATGTTAACCTTTTAAAGAAGTGGCACGCCAGAGAGGCGCTGTTTAGCTCTCTACCCCCACAGAGACCCAGGAACCGGCGCGAGAAGAGGTTCAGCTGGGTCCAAATCTGTCCCCACATCAACGACAGATGGCCCTGGAACTCGTGGAGCAGAACCAGGATGTCTTCTCCTCCCTTCCCGGTCACACAGAGGTGGTCCAACATGAGATCCGCACCATGCCTGGCCGAACGGTAAACCAGCGCCCGTACCGCGTGCCAGAGGCTCGTAAAGTGGTTATACAGAAGGAGGTAAGGAAGATGCGGGAGTTGGGAGTAATCGAAGAGTCCCACAGTGCCTGGGCAAGTCCCATAGTACTAGTTCCCAAGCCAGACGGTTCAGTACGATTTTGTAATGACTATCGAAAGTTGAATGAAGTGTCTGAATTTGATGCATACCCAATGCCTCGTGTCGATGATTTAATAGACTCCTTGGGGCATGCTCGTTTCATAACCACTCTTGATCTCACAAAAGGCTACTGGCAGGTGCCCTTGACCCCGAGCGTCTAAGGAGAAGACAGCCTTTGCCACCCCGGAGGGGCTCTACCAGTATACCCGACTTCCGTTTGGTCTCCACGGGGCCCCTGCCACGTTCCAACGCCTGATGGATCGAGTCCTTGCGCCCCCACAAGAGGTACGCAGCGGCTTATTTGGATGATGTGGTTATACAAAGTCAGGATTGGGCCAGCCACCTACCCCGGGTACAAGCGGTGCTGGATTCGCTCAGGGAAGCAGGGCTCACGGCAAACCCGAAGAAGTGCAAGGTGGCCTTCAGTGAGACAAACTACCTGGGGTACACCATTGGGCGGGGTTGGTCAAACCACAGGAAGCCAAACTGCGGGCCATACAGGACTGGCCGCAGCCCATCAACAAGAAGCAAGTAAGGTCATTTTTGGGCCTCGCTGGCTACTATAGACGCTTTATTGCAGATTTTGCTACCATAGCGGCACCATTGACGGAGCTGACGACCAAACGCCACTCACGAATGGTGAAGTGGAACCCTGCGGCGGAGGCGGCTTTCCGCAACCTGAAGCGAGCACTCTGCTCCAGTCCGATCCTGGTGGCACCAGACTTCAAGAAGGAATTCATGGTCCAAGCGGATGCTTCGGAGGTGGGTCTGGGTGCTGTCCTCACCCAGGCACATGACGGGGAAGAACATCCCATTCTCTACCTAAGCAGGAAGTTACTTCCAAGAGAGAAGAACTATTCAACGGTGGAGAAGGAATGTCTGGCTGTAGTCTGGGCCCTGGAGTCCCTTCGGTTCTATCTCCTGGGCCGACGTTTCATGGTGGTATCTGATCACGCCCCTCTGCAGTGGATGGCCAAGAACAAGGAATCAAACAGTAGAGTAACCAGATGGTTTTTGAGCTTGCAACCGTTTAACTTTCCGGTTGTCCACAGGGCTGGCAAGCACCACGGAAATGCGGACGCCCTCTCCCGGCGTGATGCCTTCTTCACTGCCTTTACCCGACGAGGCGTCGGTCCCGAGGAGGGGGATGTGTGATGTCACGAGAGGCTGTGTCCTGGAGGGACGTTACATCCCCCTGAGGTGGCTGCAAACCCAGACAGCTATGGCTCCATCTGCTGGTATGGTCGGGAACTCCAACCCTCTGTGGCCAATCTTCCCACGCAGCTGAAACCAATCAGGGGCTGATGGGCTGGAGTTGTTTTGGAAGGGAAGAGACACGGTCTGGAGGGTGGGTTGGAGGAAGAAGAGAATTGTGTTATAATTTCGTTAGTTGCCGAAGACCTTTAATAAAAATCCTTGTTTTGGTTGAACCTGGACTCCTTGCACTACTTGGGCAACCCCGCTGGAAGCGGTAGCCTCTCGTGGCATCACAGTAGCTTTGTGTGTTTCTGGGAAAAGGGGAGTTTAAGCTAGTTGCCCTTGGGCGTACATTACCCGTAGGAAGAAATCTGTCTAAAAACACTAGTTAGACCTGAGCGGACCACCCACTGTACTTTTGTATGACTAGCAGTAGCCTAGCGGTTCTTCAGGCAGGCAAGATCAGTTTAGGGGGTTTTACACTATTGTTTCATTTCTTGGGTCCTGCTCAGCCCTTTTTCCCAAACCCTTACCGTGTGTTCATAAATAAACACTTTGTGTTTGACGGTAGTTCATGGTAGTTGTGTCCTATTTGTTCTCACTATTCCATGCCACACTTATAATTTACATGAATTTATGTTACGGGTCTCATGTCCATCCACCCTAGATGTTTAGAGCCACGGGGTTCGTAACATAAAGTGGGGGCTCATCTGGGATCTATCCCATGCTACTCGTGCAAATTAGTAAGTGTCTGGTTCAGTGTTGAGCTTGGCAGCTGTACTACCTGTTTTTTTTTGTGTGTTCAGTAGTCGACGGCTCGTGTTGCTAGTAGGATGGCTACTTTTGAGTTGGAGGCATTTTTGGAAAACCCTACGTGGGGGGTTTTTGAGAATTGCCGTAGAGTGGATCTACAGGTTTTGGCTGACCACTTTTCTGTACCCATACCGAGGGGTTTAGTGAAAGCAGAAGTTAGGGAAGTAGTGCTAGCGATGTTGTTGAACGAGCGAGTGCTTGAGTTACCGCCGCCTGAGTCTGCTGCTCCTGTGGAGGAGGTGGTTGCTGTTCCTGTAAGCCCATCAGTGTCTGAGGACGAGACTAAGGCTCCAGCCACATTGCCCCGTTATGACCCACTCTCCCCACTGACTGACAGTGATGCCAGGATGGATGTCCGCTCGACACGGCTCCAAATGGAGGCGGAAGAGCGGGCACAAATCAGGCTAGACAAACTGGAAACGCGTAGGCTTGATCAGGAACTGGAGACGCGTAAGATGGAACTGGAGACGCGTAGGCTTGATCAAGAACTGGAGACGCGTAAGATGGAACTGGAGTTGCGTAAAATGGAACTAGAGGCAGAAACAGCGAGGTTAGTCTCTGCTAATACTATGCCTGCTAGTGAGCCATCCTCACCAGCTGTGTCATCTGCTACGTTTGATATTAGTAGGCAGATCACCTTGGTACCTGTGTTTAGGGAGTCAGAGGTTGATTCCTATTTCAGTGTGTTTGAACGGATAGCGGTAGCATTGAAATGGCCCGAAGAGGTATGGTGCCTATTACTTCAGTGTAAACTAACAGGTAAAGCCCAAGAGGTTCTGGCAGCGCTACCTCTTGAAGACAGTTTGAATTATGAAGTGGTCAAAGCTACTGTTCTTCGTGCCTATGAGCTTGTTCCTGAGGCATATCGACAGAGATTTAGGTCTCATAAAAAGTCTCCTACTCAGACTTATGTGGAGTTTGCTAGAGACAAAGGAAATCTGTTTGACAAATGGCACAGTGCTAGTAAGGTAACTGATTTTAACTCTCTACGGGAGTTAATCTTGTTAGAAGAGTTTAAAAATTGCTTACCGGAACGCATTGTAGTTTATCTGAACGAACAGAAAGTATCCTCACTGTCGGAAGCGTCTGTATTGGCAGACGAGTTTGTGTTGACGCATAAGAGCGTGTTTTCGGCTCGTACGGAGAGCGGGGCTGCAGAGTTGCTAACTTTTAGTCCTAGTCGACCAGCAGTACATCCAGCACGCCCAAAAGATGTGCGTCACTGTTTCTATTGTCATAAGGTGGGACATATGGTTAATGATTGCTTTCTGCTAAAACGCAAACCGGGGATGCCTCAGCACGCCAGGCCGCCAACGGGTGTTGGGCTGATTCGTACGGTTGTAAGGCCGGAATCAAGACAGAGGCCTCATACTGAATGTGGTTTGAAAGTCCCTGTCCCAGATCACAGTTATGAACCGTTCATTTTGAGGGGTTTGTTTCTATATCAGATGACGAAGCGTCTCAGCGTCCAGTTAGAATCCTCAGGGATACTGGTGCGGCGCAGTCGTTCATACTAGCTGATGTGTTGCCCTTGTCTAATAATACATATTGTGGTTCCAGTGTGTTAGTACAAGGAATTGAAATGGGTTTCCGTCCCAGTGCCATTGCACTTTGTGAACGTACACTCTGAGTTAGTCAGTGGATTGTTCAGAGTTGGCGTACGTCCTATGTTGCCAGTAAAAGGTGTGACATTTATAATGGGCAACGATATTGCCGGAGGAAAGGTAATACCCATATTGGAGGTATTGGATAAAAGTGACCAGTCTCTCTCCGAGGAGCTGGCACAGGGTTATCCAGATGTGTTCCCCGCTTGTGCTGTCACACGTGCTCAAGCACGACAAGTGGGTGAAGTGATAGATTTGTCAAACACGATTCTATTCAGAGAGTGTGACCCAGAGGATAGTTCGGGTGCTACCCCTGGTAAGCTGGTGCAGTCTGACCAACAGCCCAGAGAAAGGAAGAAGGATGTGGAACTTGTTGCTGAGGCAATACAGTTACCAGTTACTCGTGAGCAGCTGATCGCTAACCAACAGGTTGACATTAGCCTGGCTAAATGTTTTTCTAGTGTTGTCTCAGAGGACGAGCTAAAGAAGAAAAACATGGCATATTTCATTGATGGTAATCTCCTCATGCGTAAATGGACATCCCATGTTGACGCTGGCGGAGATTGGAATGCTGTTTACCAAATAGTGATTCCTACAGCCTTTCGACAAAATGTTTTATCCCTCGCTCATGATCACCAGTGGTCCGGACATCTGGGAGTCACCAAGACTTATGATCGTGTTTTGCGACATTTCTTTTGGCCTGGCTTGAGACAAGATGTGGCTCAGTTCTGTCGGACTTGCCACACCTGTCAAGTAACTGGGAAACCGAACCAGGTTATTTCCCCCGCGCCTCTTTGTCCCATACCGGCAATAGGTGAACCCTTCGAACATGTGATGGTTGATTGTGTTGGACCATTACCAAAAACAAAAGCTGGTAACCAGTTTATGTTGACAATTATGTGTGTGGCCACCAGGTACCCAGAGGCCATTCCTCTGCGAAGGATTACTGCTCGGTGGTGAGTAAAGCGTTGATCAAATTCTTCTCAACTTTTGGGTTACCTAAGGTGATACAAACTGATCAGGGTACGAATTTCCTTTCTACACTGTTCAAACAAGTGTTAAAATCCTTGTCAGTTACACACCGTGTGTCAAGCGCATATCACCCAGAGTCTCAGGGTGCGCTGAACGTTGGCATCAGACCCTGAAGTCTATGCTCCGTAAATATTGCTTGGAATCTGAGAAAGATTGGGATGAGGGAGTTCCTCTAGTGTTGTTTGCTGTCCGTGAGACAGTACAGGAATCCCTAGGGTTCAGCCCAGCTGAACTGGTGTTTGGACACACCATGAGAGGACCTATGAAAGTCCTTAAGGATCAGTTTTTGTCACAAGAGTTGTGTGTGAAAGAAAATGTGTTGGACTACGTTAGTCGCTTTCGTGAGCGCCTACATGCTGCCTGTGCTCTAGCAAAGGAAGCGCTGTCTTCCTCACAGAAACGGATGAAACGACACTATGACACACAGGCTGTTTCTCGTTCACTGCAGCCAGGTGACCGAGTTCTTGTATTGTTGCCTGTGCCAGGAGCGTCATTGTCAGCACGTTTCTCTGGTCCTTATGTCATTGAAAAGAAACTAACTGAAACTGACTACGTGATACAGACTCCCTGATAGAAAACGCCAATCTCGGGTGTGCCACGTTAACATGTTGAAGACATACCACACCAGACCCGTCACTCAGGTAGACAGTCCAGAGAAACTGGCCGAGTCGGCTGTCTCTATTGCTGCTACGGCTGTAGTGGGAGGTCATGTTAATGATGTGGACGGAGATGGTTTGGAGTTGCGCAATACTCAGCAGCAGTGTGCTAGATTGCCCAATTCAGAGATGCTGCTGTCTCTCCCGTCAAGCCTGATTCATTTAACGGACAGACAGTCAGATGATATTGTGAGACTATTACACAGCTTTCCATGTCTTTTTAATGATGTTCCTACATGTACTAATGTGTTAGAACATGACATTAATGTTGGAAACGCTGCACCTATCAAGCAACATCCTTATCGTGTTACGTCGCTAAGAGAAAGATAATGAGGGGTGAGGTCGGTTATTTGCTGGAGAATAACCTGGCTATGCCAAGTTCAAGTCCTTGGAGTTCTCCGTGCATTCTGGTTCCTAAACCTGATGGGACATCCAGATTATGTACGGACTATCGGAAGGTCAATGCTGTCACAGTGCCCGACTCGTTCCCGTTACCCAGACTGGATGACTGTATTGATACTGTTGGTGCTGCTACTTATGTAACCAAACTAGATCTTCTAAAGGTTACTGGCAGGTGCCGTTAACCCCACGTGCCTCCGACATCTCTGCCTTTGTGACCCCAGATCACTTCCTACAATATGCTGTCATGGCATTTGGGATGCGGAACGCACCAGCCACTTTCCAACGCCCTGGTTAACACAGTATTGGCTGGAGTTCCTAATTGTAGTGCTTACCTTGATGATCTGGTAATTTATTCAACTGAGTGGTCTGATCATGTTAACACTCTAAGGGTAGTGTGTGAACGTCTAGCAACCGCTTCTCTAACCCTGAACTTAGCAAAGTGCGAGTTTGGGAAGGCCACTGTTACTTATCTTGGTAAACAGGTCGGCCATGGTCAGGTGCGCCCTGTAGATGCCAAGGTCTCAGCTATAAACGCATTTCCCGCACCTACCACCAGAAGAGAGCTACGCCGTTTTTTTAGGGATGGTTGGCTACTACCGTAGTTTCTGTAAAAATTTCTCTGCGGTAGTTGCTCCATTAACGGATTTGCTCAGTCCGGCGAGAAAATGTGTATGGTCTGAAGATTGTTGCACTGCTTTTAACACTGCTAAAGCACTCTTATGTAGTACTCCTGTTCTTGCTGCGCCAGATTTTGAACGACCGTTTAAACTGGAGGTAGATGCAAGTGCCAGAGGTGCTGGGGCTGTTCTACTGCAGCAAGACCAGAGTGGAGTGGACCATCCTGTCTGTTATTTTTCACGGAAATTTAACAAATGTCAGACAAACTATTCCACCATTGAACAAGAAGCTCTAGCTTTGTTGTTAGCTCTGCAGTACTTTGAAGTTTATGTTGGTTCCAGTGCATTACCAGTGATAGTGTATACTGATCATAACCCCTTAGTTTTTCTCCACCGGATGTACAACCAGAACCAACGCCTTATGCGTTGGGCACTTGTCGTGCAAAATTATAATTTGGAGATCCGCCACAAGAAGGGGTTGGATAATGTGTTGGCAGACGCTTTGTCTCGTGTGTAATGATCTAGGTTTTTTTTGTTATCCCGGGAGGATGATTTGTGAATTTTGGATGTTGTGATAGTACGTGTGTCGCAAACCATTGTGGTTTGCTCTTTTAAGGGTGGGAGTGTTACGGATACAGGTATCCTGTGTCCTGTGTTTTTTTTCTCCTTCTGCCCTAATCACAGGTGTCCTGTATGTTCCTGATTGGTGGTCGTTGAGGTGTCTGCTGATTGGACCAATCAGTGAACATTCCTGTGCATTGCACCACCTGTTACTCGTTTGTTCAATCACACATCCCCTTGTATAAAAACCAGTCTTGTGTTTGTAGAGAGAGAATATTTCCGGATGTGAGTATGGACACGGTGGTGTCCTGTTTTTGGTTACTCACTAAGTTGCTGTTTATTATGATTGGTAAATTCTGTTAGACTACTGTTTTGTTAGGTGAGTGCGGATACTGTGGTGTCCTGTGTATTGTGTACTACTTAATTGCTGATTACCCTGTTTGGTAGCTTTGTGTGTTTCTGGGAAAAGGGAGTTTAAGCTAGTTGCCCTTGGGCGTACATTACCCGTAGGAAGAAATCTGTCTAAAAACACTAGTTAGACCTGAGCGGACCACCCACTGTACTTTTGTATGACTAGCAGTAGCCTAGCGGTTCTTGAGGCAGGCAAGATCAGTTTAGGGGGTTTTACACTATTGTTTCATTTCTTGGGTCCTGCTCAGCCCTTTTTCCCAAACCCTTACCGTGTGTTCATAAATAAACACTTTGTGTTTGACGGTAGTTCATGGTAGTTGTGTCCTATTTGTTCTCACTATTCCATGCCACACTTATAATTTACATGAATTTATGTTACGGGTCTCATGTCCATCCACCCTAGATGTTTAGAGCCACGGGGTTCGTAACACCCACATACTGAACAAAAATATAACGCAATTGACTGATTTCCTTAAATGAACTGTAACTCAGTAAAATTGTTGAATGTTGCGTTTATATTTTTGTTCAATATATTATATGCAAGTGGGAAATGGAAATGTCGTTCATCATACTTGACCATACCTAGTCCTACCTAGTCCTGTCCAGACCTGGGTGCAAGTACGGTCTGAAATCTTTTAAATACTTAAACATTTGCTCTAGTCTGCCTGGAGTACCAGACGGGCGGGGTTAGCCAGTTTGGGACTTTTCTATTGGTCCATTAACCCAGGCAAGCTCAAACAAGAACAGAAAATGTATTTGACGTGATTTAAAATAGTATTTGAACCAAGGTCTTTTCCATCCTATCCCCTCTAGGAGGACTGGGTTCACAACAGTCCATCAGTCCTTAGTCTTTTCCATCCCACCCCCTCTAGGAGGACTGGGTTCACAACAGTCCATCTGTCCTTAGTCTTTTCCATCCCCCTCTAGGAGGACTGGGTTCACAACAGTCCATCTGTCCTTAGTCTTTTCCATCCCCCTCTAGGAGGACTGGGTTCACAACAGTCCATCTGTCCTTAGTCTTTTCCATCCCACCCCCTCTAGGACGACTGGGTTCACAACAGTCCATCTGTCCTTAGTCTTTTCCATCCCCCTCTAGGAGGACTGGGTTCACAACAGTCCATCTGTCCTTAGTCTTTTCCATCCCCCCCTAGGAGGACTGGGTTCACAACAGTCCATCTGTCCTTAGTCTTTTCCATCCCCCTCTAGGAGGACTGGGTTCACAACAGTCCATCTGTCCTTAGTCTTTTCCATCCCCCTCTAGGACGACTGGGTTCACAACAGTCCATCTGTCCTTAGTCTTTTCCATCCCCCTCTAGGAAGACTGGGTTCACAACAGTCCATCTGTCCTTAGTCTTTTCCATCTTACCCCTCTAGGAGGACTGGGTTCACAACAGTCCATCTGTCCTTAGTCTTTTCCATCCCCTCTAGGAGGACTGGGTTCACAACAGTCCATCTGTCCTTAGTCTTTTCCATCCTACCCCCTCTAGGGAGGACTGGGTCCACAACAGTACATCTGTCCTTAGTCTTTTTCCATCCCACCCCTCTAGGAAGACTGGGTTCACAACAGTCCATCTGTCCTTAGTCTTTTTCCATCCCCCTCTAGGAGGACTGGGTTCACAACAGTCCATCTGTCCTTAGTCTTTTCCATCCCACCCCCTCTAGAAGGACTGGGTTCACAACAGTCCATCTGTCCTTAGTCTTTTCCATCCCCCTCTAGGAGGACTGGGTTCAAAACAATCCATCTGTCCTTTTTCTTTTCCATCTTACCCCCTCTAGGAGGACTGGGTTCACAACAGTCCATCTGTCCTTAGTCTTTTCCATCCCCCTCTAGGAGGACTGGGTTCACAACAGTCCATCTGTCCTTAATCTTTTCCATCCAACCCCTCTACGAGGACTGGGTTCACAACAGTCCATCTGTCCTTAGTCTTTTCCATCCCCTCTAGGGAGGACTGGGTTCACAACAGTCCATCTGTCCTTAGTCTTTTCCATCCCACCCCCTCTAGGAGGACTGGGTTCACAACAATCCATCTGTCCTTAGTCTTTTCCATCCCACCCCCTCTAGGAAGACTGGGTTCACAACAGTCCATCTGTCCTTAGTCTTTTCCATCCCCCTCTAGGAGGACTGGGTTCACAACAGTCCATCTGTCCTTAGTCTTTTCCATCCCCCTCTAGGAGGACTGGGTTCACAACAGTCCATCTGTCCTTAGTCTTTTCCATCCCACCCCGTCTAGGAAGACTGGGTTCACAACAGTCCATCTGTCCTTAGTCTTTTCCATCCCACCCCTTTTAGGAGGACTGGGTTCACAACAGTCCATCTGTCCTTAGTCTTTTCCATCCCCCTCTAGGAGGACTGGGTTCACAACAGTCCATCTGTCCTTAGTCTTTTCCATCCTACCCCCTTTAGGAGGACTGGGTTCACAACAGTCCATCTGTCCTTAGTCTTTTCCATCCTACCCCCTTTAGGAGGACTGGGTTCACAACAGTCCATCTGTCCTTAGTCTTTTCCATCCCACCCCTTCTAGGACGACTGGGTTCACAGCAGTCCATCTGTCCTTAGTCTTTTCCATCCCCCTCTAGGATGACTGGGTTCAAAACAATCCATCTGTCCTTAGTCTTTTCAATCCTACCCCTCTAGGAGGACTGGGTTCACAACAGTCCATCTGTCCTTAGTCTTTTCCATCCCACCCCCTCTAGAAGGACTGGGTTCACAACAGTCCATCTGTCCTTAGTCTTTTCCATCCCCCTCTAGGAGGACTGGGTTCACAACAGTCCATCTGTCCTTAGTCTTTTCCATCCCACCCCGTCTAGGAAGACTGGGTTCACAACAGTCCATCTGTCCTTAGTCTTTTCCATCCCCCTCTAGGAGGACTGGGTTCACAACAGTCCATCTGTCCTTAGTCTTTTCCATCCCCTCTAGGAGGACTGGGTTCACAACAGTCCATCTGTCCTTAGTCTTTTCCATCCCACCCCGTCTAGGAAGACTGGGTTCACAACAGTCCATCTGTCCTTAGTCTTTTCCATCCCACCCCTTTTAGGAGGACTGGGTTCACAACAGTCCATCTGTCCTTAGTCTTTTCCATCCCCCTCTAGGAGGACTGGGTTCACAACAGTCCATCTGTCCTTAGTCTTTTCCATCCCACCCCTTTTAGGAGGACTGGGTTCACAACAGTCCATCTGTCCTTAGTCTTTTCCATCCCCCTCTAGGAGGACTGGGTTCACAACAGTCCATCTGTCCTTAGTCTTTTCCATCCTACCCCTTTAGGAGGACTGGGTTCACAACAGTCCATCTGTCCTTAGTCTTTTCCATCCTACCCCTTTAGGAGGACTGGGTTCACAACAGTCCATCTGTCCTTAGTCTTTTCCATCCCACCCCTTCTAGGACGACTGGGTTCACAGCAGTCCATCTGTCCTTAGTCTTTTCCATCCCCCTCTAGGACGACTGGGTTCAAAACAATCCATCTGTCCTTAGTCTTTTCCATCCTACCCCTCTAGGAGGACTGGGTTCACAACAGTCCATCTGTCCTTAGTCTTTTCCATCCCACCCCCTCTAGAAGGACTGGGTTCACAACAGTCCATCTGTCCTTAGTCTTTTCCATCCCACCCCCTCTAGAAGGACTGGGTTCTACAACGATCCATATGTCCTTAGTCTTTTCCATCCCCTCTAGGAGGACTGGGTTCAAACAATCCATCTGTCCTTAGTCTTTTCCATCTTACCCCTCTAGGAGGACTGGGTTCACAACAGTCCATCTGTCCTTAGTCTTTTCCATCCCCCTCTAGGAGGACTGGGTTCACAACAATCCATCTGTCCTTAGTCTTTTCCATCTTACCCCCTCTAGGAGGACTGGGTTCACAACAGTCCATCTGTCCTTAGTCTTTTCCATCTTACCCCCTCTAGGAGGACTGGGTTCACAACAATCCATATGTCCTTAGTCTTTTCCATCCCCCTCTATGAGGACTGGGTTCACAACAATCCATCTGTCCTTAGTCTTTTCCATCTTACCCCCTCTAGGAGGACTAGGTTCACAACAGTCCATCTGTCCTTAGTCTTTTCCATCCCCCTCTAGGAGGACTGGGTTCACAACAGTCCATCTGTCCTTAGTCTTTTCCATCCCCCCCTAGGAGGACTGGGTTCACAACAGTCCATCTGTCCTTAGTCTTTTCCATCCCCCTCTAGGAGGACTGGGTTCACAACAGTCCATCTGTCCTTAGTCTTTTCCATCCCCCTCTAGGACGACTGGGTTCACAACAGTCCATCTGTCCTTAGTCTTTTCCATCCCCCTCTAGGAAGACTGGGTTCACAACAGTCCATCTGTCCTTAGTCTTTTCCATCTTACCCCCTCTAGGAGGACTGGGTTCACAACAGTCCATCTGTCCTTAGTCTTTTCCATCCCCCTCTAGGAGGACTGGGTTCACAACAGTCCATCTGTCCTTAGTCTTTTCCATCCTACCCCCTCTAGGAGGACTGGGTTCACAACAGTACATCTGTCCTTAGTCTTTTCCATCCCACCCCCTCTAGGAAGACTGGGTTCACAACAGTCCATCTGTCCTTAGTCTTTTCCATCCCCCTCTAGGAGGACTGGGTTCACAACAGTCCATCTGTCCTTAGTCTTTTCCATCCCACCCCCTCTAGAAGGACTGGGTTCACAACAGTCCATCTGTCCTTAGTCTTTTCCATCCCCCTCTAGGAGGACTGGGTTCAAAACAATCCATCTGTCCTTTTTCTTTTCCATCTTACCCCCTCTAGGAGGACTGGGTTCACAACAGTCCATCTGTCCTTAGTCTTTTCCATCCCCCTCTAGGAGGACTGGGTTCACAACAGTCCATCTGTCCTTAATCTTTTCCATCCAACCCCTCTACGAGGACTGGGTTCACAACAGTCCATCTGTCCTTAGTCTTTTCCATCCCCCTCTAGGAGGACTGGGTTCACAACAGTCCATCTGTCCTTAGTCTTTTCCATCCCACCCCCTCTAGGAGGACTGGGTTCACAACAATCCATCTGTCCTTAGTCTTTTCCATCCCACCCCCTCTAGGAAGACTGGGTTCACAACAGTCCATCTGTCCTTAGTCTTTTCCATCCCCCTCTAGGAGGACTGGGTTCACAACAGTCCATCTGTCCTTAGTCTTTTCCATCCCCCTCTAGGAGGACTGGGTTCACAACAGTCCATCTGTCCTTAGTCTTTTCCATCCCACCCCGTCTAGGAAGACTGGGTTCACAACAGTCCATCTGTCCTTAGTCTTTTCCATCCCACCCCTTTTAGGAGGACTGGGTTCACAACAGTCCATCTGTCCTTAGTCTTTTCCATCCTACCCCTTTAGGAGGACTGGGTTCACAACAGTCCATCTGTCCTTAGTCTTTTCCATCCTACCCCTTTAGGAGGACTGGGTTCACAACAGTCCATCTGTCCTTAGTCTTTTCCATCCTACCCCTTTAGGAGGACTGGGTTCACAACAGTCCATCTGTCCTTAGTCTTTTCCATCCCACCCCTTCTAGGACGACTGGGTTCACAGCAGTCCATCTGTCCTTAGTCTTTTCCATCCCCCTCTAGGATGACTGGGTTCAAAACAATCCATCTGTCCTTAGTCTTTTCAATCCTACCCCTCTAGGAGGACTGGGTTCACAACAGTCCATCTGTCCTTAGTCTTTTCCATCCCACCCCCTCTAGAAGGACTGGGTTCACAACAGTCCATCTGTCCTTAGTCTTTTCCATCCCCCTCTAGGAGGACTGGGTTCACAACAGTCCATCTGTCCTTAGTCTTTTCCATCCCACCCCGTCTAGGAAGACTGGGTTCACAACAGTCCATCTGTCCTTAGTCTTTTCCATCCCCCTCTAGGAGGACTGGGTTCACAACAGTCCATCTGTCCTTAGTCTTTTCCATCCCCCTCTAGGAGGACTGGGTTCACAACAGTCCATCTGTCCTTAGTCTTTTCCATCCCACCCCGTCTAGGAAGACTGGGTTCACAACAGTCCATCTGTCCTTAGTCTTTTCCATCCCACCCCTTTTAGGAGGACTGGGTTCACAACAGTCCATCTGTCCTTAGTCTTTTCCATCCCCCTCTAGGAGGACTGGGTTCACAACAGTCCATCTGTCCTTAGTCTTTTCCATCCCACCCCTTTTAGGAGGACTGGGTTCACAACAGTCCATCTGTCCTTAGTCTTTTCCATCCCCCCTCTGGGAGGACTGGGTTCACAACAGTCCATCTGTCCTTAGTCTTTTCCATCCTACCCCTTTAGGAGGACTAGGTTCACAACAGTCCATCTGTCCTTAGTCTTTTCCATCCTACCCCTTTAGGAGGACTGGGTTCACAACAGTCCATCTGTCCTTAGTCTTTTCCATCCCACCCCTTCTAGGACGACTGGGTTCACAGCAGTCCATCTGTCCTTAGTCTTTTCCATCCCCCTCTAGGACGACTGGGTTCAAAACAATCCATCTGTCCTTAGTCTTTTCCATCCCACCCCTTTTAGGAGGACTGGGTTCACAACAGTCCATCTGTCCTTAGTCTTTTCCATCCCCCTCTAGGAGGACTGGGTTCACAACAGTCCATCTGTCCTTAGTCTTTTCCATCCCACCCCTTTTAGGAGGACTGGGTTCACAACAGTCCATCTGTCCTTAGTCTTTTCCATCCCCCTCTAGGAGGACTGGGTTCACAACAGTCCATCTGTCCTTAGTCTTTTCCATCCTACCCCTTTAGGAGGACTAGGTTCACAACAGTCCATCTGTCCTTAGTCTTTTCCATCCTACCCCTTTAGGAGGACTGGGTTCACAACAGTCCATCTGTCCTTAGTCTTTTTCCATCCCACCCCCTTCTAGGACGACTGGGTTCACAGCAGTCCATCTGTCCTTAGTCTTTTCCATCCCCCTCTAGGACGACTGGGTTCAAAACAATCCATCTGTCCTTAGTCTTTTCCATCCTACCCCTCTAGGAGGACTGGGTTCACAACAGTCCATCTGTCCTTAGTCTTTTCCATCCCACCCCCTCTAGAAGGACTGGGTTCACAACAGTCCATCTGTCCTTAGTCTTTTCCATCCCACCCCCTCTAGAAGGACTGGGTTCACAACGATCCATATGTCCTTAGTCTTTTCCATCCCCCTCTAGGAGGACTGGGTTCAAAACAATCCATCTGTCCTTAGTCTTTTCCATCTTACCCCCTCTAGGAGGACTGGGTTCACAACAGTCCATCTGTCCTTAGTCTTTTCCATCCCCCTCTAGGAGGACTGGGTTCACAACAATCCATCTGTCCTTAGTCTTTTCCATCTTACCCCCTCTAGGAGGACTGGGTTCACAACAGTCCATCTGTCCTTAGTCTTTTCCATCTTACCCCCTCTAGGAGGACTGGGTTCACAACAATCCATATGTCCTTAGTCTTTTCCATCCCCCTCTATGAGGACTGGGTTCACAACAATCCATCTGTCCTTAGTCTTTTCCATCTTACCCCCTCTAGGAGGACTAGGTTCACAACAGTCCATCTGTCCTTAGTCTTTTCCATCCCCCTCTAGGAGGACTGGGTTCACAACAATCCATCTGTCCTTAGTCTTTTCCATCCTACCCCTCTAGGAGGACTGGGTTCACAACAGTCCATCTGTCCTTAGTCTTTTCCATCCCCCTCTAGGAGGACTGGGATCACAACAATCCATCTGTCCTTAGTCTTTTCCATCTTACCCCCTCTAGGAATACTGGGTTCACAACAGTCCATCTGTCCTTAGTCTTTTCCATCTTACCCCCTCTAGGAGGACTGGGTTCACAACAATCCATATGTCCTTAGTCTTTTCCATCCCCCTCTAGGAGGACTGGGTTCACAACAATCCATCTGTCCTTAGTCTTTTCCATCTTACCCCCTCTAGGAGGACTGGGTTCACAACAGTCCATCTGTCCTTAGTCTTTTCCATCCCCCTCTAGGAAGACTGGGTTCACAACATTCCATCTGTCCTTTTTCTTTTCCATCTTACCCCCTCTAGGAGGACTGGGTTCAAAACAATCCATCTGTCCTTTTTCTTTTCCATCCCACCCCCTCTAGGAGGACTGGGTTCACAACAGTCCATCTGTCCTTAGTCTTTTCCATCCCCCTCTAGGAAGACTGGGTTCACAACAGTCCATCTGTCCTTAGTCTTTTCCATCCCCCTCTAGGACGACTGGGTTCAAAACAATCCATCTGTCCTTAGTCTTTTCCATCCTACCCCTCTAGGAGGACTGGGTTCACAACAGTCCATCTGTCCTTAGTCCTTTCCATCCCACCCCCTCTAGAAGGACTGGGTTCACAACAGTCCATCTGTCCTTAGTCTTTTCCATCCCACCCCCTCTAGAAGGACTGGGTTCACAACAATCCATATGTCCTTAGTCTTTTCCATCTTACCCCCTCTAGGAGGACTGGGTTCACAACAGTCCATCTGTCCTTAGTCTTTTCCATCCCCCTCTAGGAGGACTGGGTTCACAACAATCCATCTGTCCTTAGTCTTTTCCATCTTACCCCCTCTAGGAGGACTGGGTTCACAACAGTCCATCTGTCCTTAGTCTTTTCCATCTTACCCCCTCTAGGAGGACTGGGTTCACAACAATCCATATGTCCTTAGTCTTTTCCATCCCCCTCTAGGAGGACTGGGTTCACAACAATCCATCTGTCCTTAGTCTTTTCCATCTTACCCCCTCTAGGAGGACTAGGTTCACAACATTCCATCTGTCCTTAGTCTTTTCCATCCCCTTCTAGGAGGACTGGGTTCACAACAGTCCATCTGTCCTTAGTCTTTTCCATCCCACCCCCTCTAGGAAGACTGGGTTCACAACATTCCATCTGTCCTTTTTCTTTTCCATCTTACCCCCTCTAGGAGGACTGGGTTCAAAACAATCCATCTGTCCTTTTTCTTTTCCATCCCACCCCCTCTAGGAGGACTGGGTTCACAACAGTCCATCTGTCCTTAGTCTTTTCCATCCCCCTCTAGGAAGACTGGGTTCACAACAGTCCATCTGTCCTTAGTCTTTTCCATCCCCCTCTAGGAAGACTGGGTTCACAACAGTCCATCTGTCTTTAGTCTTTTCCATCTTACCCCCTCTAGGAGGACTGGGTTCACAACAGTCCATCTGTCCTTAGTCTTTTCCATCCCACCCCGTCTAGGAAGACTGGGTTCACAACAGTCCATCTGTCCTTAGTCTTTTCCATCCCACCCCTTTTAGGAGGACTGGGTTCACAACAGTCCATCTGTCCTTAGTCTTTTCCATCCTACCCCCTTTGGGAGGACTGGGTTCACAACAGTCCATCTGTCCTTAGTCTTTTCCATCCCCCTCTAGGACGACTGGGTTCAAAACAATCCATCTGTCCTTAGTCTTTTCCATCCTACCCCTCTAGGAGGACTGGGTTCACAACAATCCATCAGTCCTTAGTCTTTTCCATCCCACCCCCTCTAGAAGGACTGGGTTCACAACAATCCATATGTCCTCAGTCTTTTCCATCCCCCTCTAGGAGGACTGGGTTCAAAACAATCCATCTGTCCTTAGTCTTTTCCATCTTACCCCCTCTAGGAGGACAGGGTTCACAACAGTCCATCTGTCCTTAGTCTTTTCCATCCCCCTCTAGGAGGACTGGGTTCACAACAATCCATCTGTCCTTAGTCTTTTCCATCTTACCCCCTCTAGGAGGACTGGGTTCACAACAGTCCATCTGTCCTTAGTCTTTTCCATCCCACCCCTTTTAGGACGACTGGGTTCATAACAGTCCATCTGTCCTTAGTCTTTTCCATCCCCCTCTAGGAGGACTGGGTTCACAACAGTCCATCTGTCCTTAGTCTTTTCCATCCCACCCCCTCTAGAAGGACTGGGTTCACAACAATCCATCAGTCCTTAGTCTTTTCCATCCTACCCCCTTTAGGAGGACTGGGTTCACAACAGTCCATCTGTCTTTAGTCTTTTCCATCCCATCCCCTCTAGGAGGACTGGGTTCACAACAGTCCATCTGTCCTTAGTCTTTTCCATCCTACCCCTCTAGGACGACTGGGTTCACAACAGTCCATCTGTCCTTAGTCTTTTCCATCCCCCTCTAGGAGGACTGGGTTCACAACAGTTGATCTGTCCTTAATCTTTTCCATCCTACCCCCTCTAGGAGGACTGGGTTCACAACAGTCCATCTGTCCTTAGTCTTTTCCATCCTACCCCCTCTAGGAAGACTGGGTTCACAACAGTCCATCTGTCCTTAGTCTTTTCCATCTTACCCCCTCTAGGAGGACTGGGTTCACAACAGTCCATCTGTCCTTAGTCTTTTCCATCCCACCCCCTCTAGAAGGACTGGGTTCACAACAGTCCATCTGTCCTTAGTCTTTTCCATCCCCCTCTAGGAGGACTGGGTTCACAACAGTCCATCTGTCCTTAGTCTTTTCCATCCCACCCCCTCTAGAAGGACTGAGTTCACAACAATCCATATGTCCTTAGTCTTTTCCATCCCCCTCTAGGAGGACTGGGTTCACAACAATCCATCTGTCCTTAGTCTTTTCCATCTTACCCCCTCTAGGAGGACTGGGTTCACAACAGTCCATCTGTCCTTAGTCTTTTCCATCCCCCTCTAGGAGGACTGGGTTCACAACAGTCCATCTGTCCTTAGTCTTTTCCATCCCACCCCCTCTAGAAGGACTGAGTTCACAACAATCCATATGTCCTTAGTCTTTTCCATCCCCCTTTAGGAGGACTGGGTTCACAACAGTCCATCTGTCCTTAGTCTTTTCCATCCCCCTCTAGGAGGACTGGGTTCACAACAGTCCATCTGTCCTTAGTCTTTTCCATCCCCCTCTAGGAGGACTGGGTTCACAACAGTCCATCTGTCCTTAGTCTTTTCCCATCCCACCCCCTCTAGGGAGGACTGGGTTCACAACAGTCCATCTGTCCTTAGTCTTTTCCATCCCCCTCTAGGAGGACTGGGTTCACAACAGTCCATCTGTCCTTAGTCTTTTCCATCCCCCTCTAGGAGGACTGGGTTCACAACAGTCCATCTGTCCTTAGTCTTTTCCATCCCCCTCTAGGAGGACTGGGTTCACAACAGTCCATCTGTCCTTAGTCTTTTCCATCCCCCTCTAGGAGGACTGGGTTCACAACAGTCCATTTGTGTGCTCTAGGTATCCTACAGTATCACTTCCACTTCATTCTCCTAACAGGCATCCTAACTGACCTATTGTCCTCCTCTTTGAACAGGATCAACGTTCAGACTCAGGCCCCCTGCTTCATCAAACTTCAGCAGCCTTCAGACACAGGCCCCCTGCTTCATCAAACTTCAGCAGCCTTCAGACACAGGCCCCCTGCTTCATCAAACTTCAGCAGCCTTCAGACTCAGGTCCCCTGCTTCATCAAACTTCAGCAGGGTGAAACTTGTGTTTGGGTCTTATCGACAGACTAAAGGGGGGCTGGGAGTGTGTTTGAGTGTGACTCTGTGTTTAAGGTAAATAATGAGGGACGTTGTCCAGAAAGCAGGGGGGGGATGTGCCGTAAGTGTGGTCGGACCGAGGTTGAAAGGGGGCTGTTGGTACCTGTCCCAAATGGCACCCTGTTCCCTATATACATGTAGTGTGCTATATGGGCCCTTGTCAAAGTAGTACACTATATACTAAATAGGGTGCCATTTGGGACACAAGCCCATCCTCTTTACACAGCCTCATCAACCTCATCCTCCTCCATCCTCCATCCCTCCATTCCTCCATCCTCCATCCCTCCATCCCTGTCTCCTCCTCTCTTTAGATTGGATATGTCTATGAAAAGCTAGACCCCCACCCAGTAGAGAAGTCACAGGCCCTGGCACTATCATGGTCTTTAGTCTGTATGAAATGCCCCACCCAGTAGAGAAGTCACAGGCCCTGGCACTATCATGGTCTTTAGTCTGAATGAAATGCCCCACCCAGTAGAGAAGTCACAGGCCCTGGCACTATCATGGTCTTTAGTCTGAATGAAATGCCCCACCCAGTAGAGAAGTCACAGGCCCTGGCACTATCATGGTCTTTAGTCTGAATGAAATGCCCCACCCAGTAGAGAAGTCACAGGCCCTGGCACTATCATGGTCTTTAGTCTGTATGAAATGCCCCACCCAGTAGAGAAGTCACAGGCCCTGGCACTATCATGGTCTTTAGTCTGAATGAAATGCCCCACCCAGTAGAGAAGTCACAGGCCCTGGCACTATCATGGTCTTTAGTCTGAATGAAATGCCCCACCCAGTAAGAAGTCACAGGCCCTGGCACTATCATGGTCTTTAGTCTGAATGAAATGCCCCACCCAGTAGAGAAGTCACAGGCCCTGGCACTATCATGGTCTTTAGTCTGAATGAAATGCCCCACCCAGTAGAGAAGTCACAGGCCCTGGCACTATCATGGTCTTTAGTCTGTATGAAATGCCCCACCCAGTAGAGAAGTCACAGGCCCTGGGACTATCATGGTCTTTAGTCTGAATGAAATGCCCCACCCAGTAGAGAAGTCACAGGCCCTGGCACTATCATGGTCTTTAGTCTGAATGAAATGCCCCACCCAGTAGAGAAGTCACAGGCCCTGGCACTATCATGGTCTTTAGTCTGTATGAAATGCCCCACCCAGTAGAGAAGTCACAGGCCCTGGGACTATCATTTTTTTTTTTTTTTTGTCATTTAGCAGACGCTTTTATCCAGAGCGACTTACAGGAGCAATTAGGGTTAAGTGCCTTGCTCAAGGGCACATCGACAGATTTTTCACCTAGTCGGCTCGGGGATTAGAACCAGCAACCTTTCGGTTACTGGCACAACGCTCTTAACCACTAAGCTACCTGCCGTATCATGGTCTTTAGTCTGTATGAAATACATGGTGTTTCAGTTGACATCATCCTTCCCTGGGACTCCCAGTGCCATCAGACTCACTCACCACACATGGGCTTCTGTCTGGTCAAAGTTTGTCCCAAACCGTGATATGCTCTGGATGGTGATTTGTTTTCATTAGAGACTCTATTCTTCCAAGCCCAGTATTTAGTCTGTCTGAAGAGAAGGCACACTGACTCAACACACAGTAAACTAGGAGAGGCAGTGTGGATTAATGGTGGTAAACTAGTTGTTGTCCCACACAGTCAACTAGAAGTGGATGAATGTCAGGAACCAGTAGCCAGAATCTCCACATGGTGTGAAACCTGAACTAGATTAGAGTGCAGCAGATTGTGCAACAGAAGAACAAAAGGTTTCAGATGAAGTTGGAACCAGCAGCACCTCATTAAGTTCAAGTGGGCTGAACCATCCATCTGCATGACTTGATTTTCCACTCCAGCACCAGTCTGATCTGGAAGCACCTAACAGTGTCACA